>NC_034409.1:73402671-73419198 GCF_002078875.1 Numida meleagris
CCGCCGTGCCACTTTTGCCTCCAGCATGGAATTTGGTTAAAGACTACGGTGCTTTAGAGCAATGCAGAAGAGAGGCATTACCATAGGGTGATACTGACACGTTGCAAGCCTTTCCTGCAATGTGCAAATCAGCCCCCCCGGAGGGAATCCTTGCTTTATGAGGCAGTAAAGGAGCTAAGGAAGTCAGTGAAAGATTATGAGTTCAGCCCACTTTTATGTATAGTCTTTTGGTTGCAATCAGTGACAGGTATGTTATGACTTCTCATGATGGGAATCATCATCATCATCATCATCATCATGATTCTATCTCCCATGCAATATACTGTGTTTATGACTGAGTACCGAGATCAGGCTACTGCCCAGATAATAAATAAGTTGACAGTGTTGATGGGTGGCCCCTTTGTCTGCTAGGAAACAAGAAGAAGAGCATGAGACTGCATACTGTGACAACAAATACGGTCTTGAATTGGCCAGCCACTGCTTGGCCAGCTCACTCAGACCAGCCATCGCCAGCAGCACAGGAGTGGAATTTTGGCCACTGCCCAGTCAGTGGTGCTGACTGATACCACCGTGCCTCTTATTCCAATGGGTAAAATGAGCCCCCTTGGGAACGGGCGTAGCGCCCTCTTGTTAGGACATTCTTCTGTTACAAAGATGGGACTTCTTATTTTATCGAGAGTTATAGATGCTATACTGCTTGTCTGGCAGGCAGTACAATCTGCTGGTTTACAAATAGCTGAAGAAAAGATGCAACTCAGCTCTCCATGGAAATATTGAGGATGGAAAATTACATCTCATACCATTCAGCCACAAACCCTCAAAATATGCTGTTATGTCAATGAGATACCTCAAGAAAAGATCATCTCATCATCCTCAAATGGATATTCTTACCACATACATTTTCAAAAACCATTACATCACGAGTGGAGATGTTTGCAATGCTAATACAGGGAGGTCGACATCATCTATAACCTTTACAAACTTGTGACCCTGATTGCATTTACATACCCACTACTAAAAAAGATTTAGATTGGATGCTAGCTGTCATGGTTTTGTGATTTTCGGTTATTGGTATTCCACATCATAACATCATGTAGTGAATGTACCTGATTCTCAGAAGAGAAGGACTACTACATTCCCCAAGGTACTTTGCTCCTCTGTTACCATTTCCGGACAGAGGGAAAAGATAAAAACTTGCAGATCACAAGACCTCAGCCCTTTTTCCGATGTCTCTCGTCCTGGCAGCACCTTGCTCTCCAGCCATCTTATTGCCGGTAGTAGAGTAAGAGCTACCTTGATTTTGGGACATTCTCTCTCTCTGTATTGGATTTATCAGCTTAAATTGTAATTATATTGTATTATAGTGTGTTGTTTTGCATTCCGNTTGGATTTATCAGCTTAAATTGTAATTATATTGTATTATAGTGTGTTGTTTTGCATTCCGATATTTTATTTAGTAAATTAGTTTGTTTCTCCTTAGATTGTTTCCGCTGTTCTTTGCTCTCAGGGCCATCTCCTTACCCTTGTCCCCTTTTCCCGGGGCATGGGCCTGTGGGTCCCCTGTCCCCTTCGTCACGGAACCAGGCCAAACGTCCATAAACCGTTGACACTAGCGTATTTGCTCACTTTGCAAGCTGCTATGGCTGACCATACTGGACAAATCTGCATTCATCCCCCCAAACATCAGTTACTACATAATTTGAGTGATCTATCCCTTACTACAAATGTTTTATTTTCACGTGTGCCAATACCTCATGATGTTACTGTATTTACAGATGGCTCCAGCAAGACACACTGAGCAATAGTCATCTGGTGTACAATTGCTTTACAATGGCAGTTAGACGTGCATATCGTCAATGGGTCACCTCAAGTTGTAGAACTTGCTGTGGTGGCTCGAACTTTTCAAATTTGTGCAGAACAATAGCTTAATATAATAACTGACTCTTTGCATGTTACAGGTATCATTCAGTGGATTGAAGGATCTTTTCTTAAGGAAGTTAACAACCCTGCCTTGTTTGCACAGCTCAAGTAAGTTTTGCATTATGTCTCCCACCGTACTCTTCCTTATTTTATTATGCATATTTGATCACACACTACGTTGCCTGGTCCATTAACTGAGGGCAACTGTACAGCTGATCAAGCCACAGTCACCTTTGCTACCCCTACATTATTTCAACAAGCGCAACTCTCCCATCAATTTTTCCATCAGAATAGGAGAGCCTTACAAAAACAATTCCAACTGACAGTGGATCAAGCCCATACCATTATTCTAGCATGCCCAGACTGCCAGGCAATTGCCTCTTTGCCTCAAATAGGGACAAATCTCCATGGCACAGCACTTCTTCAAATCTGGCAAACAGATGCCACTCATGTTGATAAATTTGGCTGTCTAAAATATGTGCATGTAACAATAGATACTTACTTTTCTTAGGGTTTGCGACAGTGCATACAGGTGAATGCAGTCGTGACGCCTGTAAGCATTGGTTATCTGTTTATCTTGCTATGGGGATCCCACATAGTATAAAAACAGATAATAGACCTGCATATACTTGTAAGGCCACTCAAATGTTCCTCCAGGAATGGGGGTTATATATGTTACAGGCATTCCTGGAAAAGCTATCACTGAACATGCTCATCAAGCATCAAAATGTACTCTTAATAAAAAAGGGGGAGTGTGGGAGACACATCACAAGAAAGATTATGGAAGGTTTTGCTTGTGCTAAATATTCTAAATTGTGATCATATATTTACAACTCAAGCAGACGTCATTTTGGGGCCTCCCCAGAGTTCAAGGAACAGCCAATGGTTAATGTTTGGAATATGGCCACACGACATTGGAATGGTCCCTTATCATTGATAACCTGGGGTCATGGATATGCTTGTGTTTCCACAGGGACTGGCCCTAGGTGTGTTCCAGCATGATACATTTGACCTCATCTCAAGGGAGAAAAGAGCATCCGGCCCTCATAATGACTGGGATTGTGTGTTTCTTACTTATTGGTATTGTTTTGTAATTTGTTGTATTGTAGATATCTTATGGGTGCTATAGTGAGTGGTGCAAAATGGCTGGATTACCCACTGCATGGTATCACAGGAACAACACTGGTCATGGTATGACAAAAGTGGGTGATTTTTCCTGTGTTACCGATGCAGCCTCAAGAATTAGAATTATTAAGCACTATCTAGGCTGCTGTGTGCTTCTTCCTCAATTTTAGTAGTGGATCAAGTGTGAACTGAACAGGATTTGATGTTACCAGTGTTGGAATCTATGGGAGTAGCTCTTTTAGTGTAATTTCACTACCTCATTATCAGTAACGCCCGGTCATGATGCTATTAGCCTACCAATGAGCCTTTTCTTAATTTGTGGAGACAGAACCTGGAAAGGAATCCCAGGCAAAGCTAATGGAGGAACCTGTACTATAGGATGATTAACTCTCTTTCATCCAACTAATCAGGATTTAAAACATATGACCATGTATCACTCGAGACAAAGGCGCACACTATCTTACTTTGATTCAAGATGTGATTCTAATATAGAATTCTGGAATACCACCCAACAGATTTTTTGGTTCACTCGTCCCTTCAGTTGACACCTATGTCAGGGACCTAAAGGCCCCTGACTAAAGAATGATCCTGGGATGGAACAAAGTATTCTGACAGTTTTAAGGGAACTGATATTGTGGCTACAGCCACAAATACCTTATTTTGTAGAGAGAGCTGACCTTGGCAGTTTATCTTGTTTTGCAAGCAGGTGTTCCACACTGGCCATCTGGATGCAGTGTCCAAATGGAAAAAAACCCTGCAGACCCTGGGGAAAATAAAAGCAGGAGAGAGGCTGTGGTGGGTGAGAGAGGAAAAGTGCACCTTGAAGCAGGGGGCGCACTGCTGGCACTACATATCGAATCCACCACTGGCATGTTCCTTCTCTCTCCTTTCTGGTGGTTCGCTGTCTCTAAAGGGTCAGTAAGTAATAGTGCACTTGCTTAGGGAGTTTCTGCTTCCTGCTTACAGAGATTATCTAAAATGGACGCCTGTGTGTGAATTTGTGTATGGTGAATAAAACTCGTAACCCTCTGTGCTGCTCTGAGTGCATAGTTTGCTTGCCTTTGCTCCTGAGACATCCTGTCTCTCAGATCCAAACGTACCCTGAAACAGCACCTCTCAAGTTTTAGCCACACTCACCAGATTAGGATGCTGTCTGGCTAAGAAAAACAATGCCACTAGTGATGCTCTAGCAGGTTTGCCCACTGACATTGATTCTATCCAGCATGCAACTTTACAAAATTGTACAGCCATTGATTTTCTATTATTAGCCCAAGTGCATGGTTGTGAAGATTTTAAAAGCATGTGTTGTATGAATCTTAGTGATCATTCAAAATCGATACATCAGAGTATACGAAAGTTGAACATTCTCTCTAATCAGTTACAGGTGCACATGGAATGGGACCCTCTGGGATTCCTTTCCAGGTTGCAGGAGCTTGGGCTATGGGCCAAACATGTGTTCCTTCTTTTCTTAATAGGTTTAATTGTATTTCTTGCCATTATGCTATGTTTGCCTTGTCTCTTATGTTCAGCATGTTGTCAATTGAAGCCTTGATTGAATCCTGATAACCTAAATGCATTCAGCAACGCTGTTACAAAGCGTTACACAAAATGAAGGAGAAAGCTCTAAATCAGGCATTTGGGATGCTGTGTACAAGGCATGATTATGTTTTTAATATGATTAGTGCTATCATTCTGTAGTATGTTAACAGTTTGCTAATAAACAAGAAAAAGGGGGAATGTGGGAATACAAGAAAGAATATTCAGAGCAGAAGCTGCAGAGCAAGATAAACAGCATGAGAAAGCAATGCTGAGAACCAAGGAAGGCTCCAGGAGAGAAAAACAAGAGCCAAGTGAGCTGCGTGATTGCTGCGTGATAATGACCCTGACTGGAGGAAGAGCACGTGGCTAGGAACGACTCAAGACTCTGACTGGATAAGCGCCTGCATGCATGGTTAAGGGGTGTTTGTGGAATGTTTTGTTGACATGTGGGAAAGGGGTGGGAAAGTTACAAGAGGAAACTTGGAAATGTATAGAACGGATGTTAGAATGTGCAATAAATGATTTGGATTTTTTATATCTGAGTCCATGCCTCAGACACTGCACTGAGTGGTCCGGTATGTTACCATTAATTTAGTAAGAGCCTTAGCAGTATATAGTTGATTTGCCTGTGGAACAGGATAGGCCTGCAATAATCCACTTGCCTTGTTGATGCAGGTCAAGGTGTACCTGGCCCCTTCAGTCCAAGGGACAGGGACCTTCCATCTCTGCAATGGATGGTGACCTCTGGCAAGATGCACTGTTGTTTCTGGCTAGTATCTCAGTTACATTCTGGAACAAGCTTCACAGTCCTGACATGTCTGGACAATATCTGACATTCGAATGTGCAGCGCCCATGCTTTTACTGCCACTCACGTTGTCTTCTGTACAGCATGTCGCAATTTCTTATGTAGCCATTAGGTGATGTTCTCTGCTAGTGAATCTTCCTGTGATCTTATCTGAGCTAGTGTGTCAGATTCATCATTCCCTGGTGACTGCGTGGGCTGGTGTCTGGACACATGGTAGGCATATACTGTTCTATGCCTAACCACGTTCCATATATCCAGTCACATGTCTCTGCTCCAGATTGGTGAGGCATGGATAGTCCAATCCTGAGCAGCCCACTGTACAGTTCAAAGTGTGAGTCCGCAGTAGATTTTGCAGGTATTTGTGCAGATGTACAATGCACTGTCACTTGGTTCCTGGGTTATAACCATCCACACCACTGTTAGTTCACCCCACTGGCTTCACTGTCCATTTCCTTCTTCGAACCAGCTGGTTTCAGTCAAGTGATGATATGCAATTGCTTGCCATTTACTTGGATTTCCTTTGCTAAATCTTTCCATGTACCAGGCATTTTCTGGGATAGGGTATTTTCCTTCCTGTACAGGACTCTTCTCTTGTGGAGACAGTAGTTTCTTCAGGGGCATCGCTATGGTATGTCACTGGCCCTAGTGTATTTTGTAATTTTTTTTTTTATGGCAAGGAGGACATGCCACTTTGCTATCCCAGGTAGGTGACCCAATGTGCCGGTGTTTGAGCTTGGGCCAGCCCTGTCTTGAGAACATGCATTAGATCTTTAACCCACCCTTGCATAGGTAGTGTTGTTTTACTACTAGCTCTGCTGTTTGTGTTGTTGGCTCTATTTCCTGCAAGGCAGAGTAGGTGGCCAATAACTGTTTTTCAACTACACTATACCTTTCTTCTGCTCCATGCCATACCTGAGACCAAAATCAAATTGAGGTCAGGATAGAACTCTGGCGCTGCCACAGACCCCAGCCAAACCCTTCCTGAGCCACATGTACATCTAGTTAGACAGGGAGAGTGGAATCAACATACTAAACATCTGTGCTTATTTAATGGCTGATTTTGCTCATTGAAAAGTCTCCTGTTCCATTCATCCCCAAACCCACAACTGGCCTTTCTTAGTCTATACAGAGGCCTCAGGATCAGTGCAAGGTGTGGTATAAATGTTCTCCAGTATCCTAGAATGCCCCAAAATTCTTGTAGCTCTTTTGCCATAGCTGGTATCAGAAACATCTGTAATTTATCAATAATGTTATTGGGTAAAACTTGCGTCTTCCCTGAGCAAATGACTCCCAAAAATTTAGTTGCCTCCATGGGTTTAGGAGGATGTGGTTACATTGTTTATCAATCTTATTAAATTGCACACTGGCCTGTATGAGGTCATTTCACAACTGCCTGCAGAGAAACTCTCGCAGGCCCTGACTGTAGAACCCTCTGGGTGGACCTTTGGGCTTGGAATTCCCAAGGATGAAATTCTCTTTTCTGTATTGTGTAAATATTGTGCTTTCATCTTAGGTGCTCAATTTCTCCAAGGTCAGCCACTAGCTGAGTGGCCTGTTGAATTATGGCCTCAGAGGCCACCAAAAGATTTAAGATCACTACAAGTGTCTCATATAGATGAGGGGGAGCTTGCTGAAGAATCAAGTCTCTCATGTCCACCATGAATTTAATCAAGTCAGGATTCTCAAAAGTGTCCTCAGTAAATAGCCTCTCTTATACCTAGCTCCTTGATGTAATTTTGGAGCTTCTCCATGGCATTCCATAAACCACTATGAGTGGGTATAGCCAGTTTATTAGGCTACGTCAGTCAACAAGCTGCCATAATCCACTGAACTAAGGAATGATTTTCCTCATTGTGTATGACAGTCACATATAATCATTGTCTGAAGGCTGGCTGTGTTTGTAATAGTTGCTAGTTTAGAAATTTCAGGGCCATTTACTACAACGCTTTCAGCTCCTGTATCCCATAGTCTTAGCAGCCAGGCTGGGACACTTTCTCTCAGTCTCTGTTGAAAATGCTGGACTGAGTCCATTAATTCAGCTGCCGTATAAGGGCGAGCCATAACTTGCATAGTGGTTTGGGGGAGGGGAAGCCAATCTTCAGATGGTACCGCTAAGGCCCTTTCTTGAACTTCCTTGATTTCTTTTGCATTACTATAGGATGGATTTCTAGAGGATCCAGTTCAACCAGAGCCTCTAGTTCAGATTTTTAATGAATTTTCTTGTTTAATTTTGCCAGGGCCATAGGGGGGTCCAATTGCTTGGGGCCCCCTTTGTTCATAACCGAGAGGGCCCTGACTTCTTGTGCTGGGCCAGTTTGGATGGATTTGCCTGTAAGTACAAAGAGCTTATGCTTGAGCTGTTTAACTCCATCACAAAGTTTTTCTTCCTTTAGATTTTGTCCTGATATATTTAGATGATTTAATGCCATTAATAGAGACTGCACTATGGCAGCAGCAGCAAGCTGCCTCTCCTGGTTTGTCAGGATGCTTTTTCATAGGCCCTCAAAATACACATCCATATAAGTTGGGGAACTAGCAGTGTTTCCCTTTTCTTTCAGTGGGCCCCGTTTTTCTACAGTAGAGGCCAGCCCATGCCAGAGAGCCTAGGAATCCTGGAATGTGCCCAGATAACTTTCTCTAAGGAGACAGGTTTCCTTCATCTAAGCCACCTTTTAGGAATACCATCACAAGATTAGTATTACCTTTTGTGGGTGAATCCTGCCTGGCTCACCAAACATATTATATAAGGTAGAGGATATTGCTACCACTGACTAGTTTTCCAGTCACCCAGGAAAGGTATTGGTCAAAATTTGGCAATAAAGAAGGAATAGCTTACACTTTCCAAGGACAAGGACTCACTAGAAAACTCCCAAAGGTGGCCATCTCAAGGTAAATATGCTTCCCCTTTGGCTGCCAGCCCATAAATGAGGTTTAGGACAGGTGGACACAGGAGCCACCCCTTCCAGTCACACAGGTGAATTGCTTGCACCTGTGATCCCAGGGCTGGCCACACCCCTTCACCAGGTGCTCGGTCATTCGTTCAGGCTGTGACCTAACAGTTCCCATACAGGGTTTAATATAACAAGATTGATAAACATCACATCTTACTTAATCTACAGTGACAATAACAACCAATGTTTTAAGCCCTCCCCAATAAGAAGGGGTGGTATAAGAAGACTTCCCACCCAACCACGGAGTTTGGAGGACATTCTAGAACCTACCATATGAAGGTAATGGTCCCAGGAAGCCCAGTTGGCTACTGCTGGGTCTCCTGTGGAGCAAGATCTAGGTCTAGCTTCGCTGATGGCATGAAGGGAGGGCCAAGGTCCTCCAAGAGTCAGGGCCTCCTTGGAGGACCAGAGGCTTACAATATGTCCCTCACGCATTTTAATTCCAAGCGGGCCTTTAGCCTTCCTTGTTACATCCCTGCATGCTCTGACAACATTCCCATATTCCTCCCAAGTGACCATACCATTCTTCTACGTTCTGCAAATTTTCTTCTTCCATTTGTTTTCCATGAGCTTCTTGCTCATCTGTGCAGGTCTCCTGACAACTTGGCCTAATTTCTTACTCTTACGGATGCACCAGTCTTGTGCTTGGATGAAGTAGTGCTTGAATGTCAACCAACTCTCTTGGGCCGTCTTACCTTCTAATGCTATAACACATGGGATACTTCCAAGTAGATCCCTGAAGAGGCCAAATTTGGCTCTCCTGAAGTCCAAGACTGCAATCCTACTTACTGTCCTGTTTCTTCCACAAAAGATCCTGACCTCCACTATCCCATAGCTGCAGCCAAGGATGCACCCAGGCTTCACATCACCAACCAATTCTGTATTTGTAAGAAAAATGTCCTGCAGCACACCTCTCTTTGTTGACTTCTCCACCACCTGTGTGAGAATGTTATCTTCAATGCACTGCAGGAACTTCCTGGACAAGGTGTGCCTGGCTGCGATGCTTTTCCAGCAAATATCTGGGTGATATAAGACCCCCCAGGAGAACTAGTCCCTGTGATTGCAAGGCTACTTTCAGCTCTCATCAACCTTCTCCCGATCAGGCAGCTTGTAGTAAACATCCACCCATACTAGCCTGTCCCTTAATTCTCACCCATAAGCTCTCCACTCTTTCATCATTCATCCCTAGGCAGAACTCAATACATTCCAGTTGCTCCCTCACATAAAGAGCAACTCCACTGCCCTCTCCTGCTGGCCCGTCTTTCTTAAAAAGTACATAGCCATCCATGACAGCATTCTAGTCATACAAGCTGTCCCACCATGGCAGGTGGGACTATGAGTGTACTGGCAATGCCTTTCTGGTGCTGTTTTTGTGAGTTTTTGCCATATATCTGGTGTACTTCTAACTCTCTAGGGATCATGGTCCTGGCATGGATTGTTAGGAAGAAATATGGGGTCATACAACATTTCCACCATGGTTATTTCCCTCAAATACTGAATACCCTTTTCAACAATGTTCCCCTTTCTCACCTCAGGCTCCAGATCGTCTTGGAAGGGATATCTTTCCTTCACAGCTAATAACACTCGTTCCCAAAGGGTGGCAGCTCCATCTATACATCTAATCCCTCTGTCAATAGCTGAGTCTCTTGCAATGCTTCCTAGTTGGCAAGCTTCACTACCATTTAGAAACACACTGCTGGCCCCGTTGTCCCAACACCGAAGCAACCAGGTGACAGTGGTTTTGTTCGGGTGCCGTGTAAACTCTTTTCTTGAGCCTTGGATTTCTGTCATTTTCAGAGGTTGGCGAACAGTTGTAACTGTGACTTCCTCCTCCTCGCTCTCCTCTCCATATCTCTTTGTTTTTTCTGTTACCTTTCTCGGTGACGGTGGTTTTGGGGAGGGCCCCTCACCTGGATCTTCCTCTACTTCCTCCACTTCTTCCTTCCATTCCAGCAGCGAGGACACCCGTTTCCATTTCTGTCCTTCCACAGGGGCAACTGACACCGATACTGGTGCCTCCTGTGGTTGCTCAGGTTTTACTTGGAGACTTCCCCCCCGGTTCAAATCTCAGCTTGGAAACTCTCTCTCTCAAATATAGTATTATATAGAGCTTGATAAGCACAAGCCAAGCCCCAAATAAGTCGTACCTCCTCAGATCTGCCTAAGCCGCACCATCCCTGACTCAAATACTCACTGAGATTCTCAGGATCCCACAGGCGTTCAAGAGTGAAATCCCATGAAACCGGGGGTCCCCACATTTCTAAGGTTTTCCCTAGGCCCCTCCATATTTTCTGCTGCTCAGCATTTTTTCTACTTACGCTTTTCCTTGTTTATAGGAGTAACAGTCGTTAGTGAGCAGAAGGAGTAGGCTAGTTAGAGTGCTAATTCTGGCCATGTGAACTTGGTCTCAGGTATTTCTGGAGATGCTTTATGTTTAGGTATTCCAGAAGATAAAGTTATACCTCTCCCTTTTAAACTGATGTAGATGAGCAACTTCTCTTTTTTCAATACTGTGTTTGGTGGACTGTTTTGAGCTGTTGAACATTAACTAGTGTCACCAGGCAAATATTCTTCTATAGTTCAATTCTGTTATTTCTACCAATCACATATTTTCTAATGAGACCTGCCTAATCATGTTTTATCTTATAAAATTACTAATGACTACATAGCGATATACCAAATGCAAAACTCTACGCCTTCAACATCAATGTAATTATTCTAGTCATGTGTCATGCCTGTGAAAGAAGGGAGGGGTGAATAAACTCACACATCCCTTTGGTTATGTAATGATTATATGAACATATAACAATGTATATTTTTATATCTTGCTATATCTACATTGCGTCTTGTGGTATATTTTGCAATGTGTCCTGTACAATCTACATTTCACAAAATTTTGAATAATCTTTGTGGTAAACCACAAGGAAGCGAGGCAGAACACAATGAAGTAACGAAGAATAACAACTAAACATAGACACTAGATTTGCCAGTCAAATGTATAGCCAAATGAAACACACCAACTGGTCTGAATCCAATCAGATTGTACCAAATAGTTCATAGCAACCAAAAAATAATGCTTATGCAAATTTAAATAGAGTAAAATGTATATAAGCTGAAGACCTGTTGGGTGTGCACATTAGGTGAGGTGATCCCCCATGCATCCAGTGCTGCAATAAAGAATGCCTGCTTCTTAATACCAAATTGGTCTTAAGGAATTTCATTCTAACTGGAGTTTGTCCAGTAACAGTTTAGAGAGACATGGCTAGGGAAAGAGATCACGAATCCAGGTTTCAGCACTGATCCAAGCAGTGGGGGTCCTCAGTCTGTGAGAGTGCTCATCCACAAGTCCCACTCAAGCTTCTCCCAAGCATCCTTTTATGCCTGCTAGATTTGCAGAGCCCACATATCTGGAACGTCTGCAGTCACACCTGCATTATCAGTCACTCTGTCCTCTTTGAACAGGGGAGTCTAGGCAAGAGCAAGGCTGTCCTGTCTCCACAGGACTCCCTCTGACCACATCTAAGTTCATCTACTGTCACATCACAGATAAGAGAAGGCACTGAGCAGTCTTTCAGTATCTAAATGGGGGCTATAAGAAAGAAGGGGACAGACTCTTTAGCAGGATCTGTTGTGATAGGACAAAGGGAAATGTTTTCAAACTGGAAGAGAACAATTTAGATTGAATATAAGAAAAATGGTTTTTTTACAATAATGGTAGTCAAGCACTGGAACAGTTTGTCCAGAGATGTGATGGATGCCCTGGAGACATTCAAGGTCAGGCTGGACCAGGCTCTGAAGCAACCAGATCTACCTGTAAATGTCTCTGTTCATTGCAAGGGAGTTGGACTAGATGACCTTTAAAGGTCCCTTCCAACTTGAATGATGCTATGATTCCATAAAGTGTTTCTCATTAATCTGCTATATCATTTTGTTACTGTAAATCAGTCAATCATGAAACTCTCTAAGACTCGAGTTGGAGCGTTAGAAAGTGGGCATTCCTTTAGGTGCAGAAAGAGAGTATCCTTCCACCTAATCGCATATGTCTTGAACAAAAGATTTCTGTTTATAAACATTACTTGTGTTAAACATGCAAAGGTTTTCCTGGATGTTATGTACATATTCAGCACTTCCCCCAGAATCATTAACTTTGAGTTCCTTCTCCTTGCACATCCTCAGTCATTTTGTGGTCCCAGGACCCTCAGTAGTCTTCATCATTTTGTTTGCTGGTTGAACACAGCTTTCATGCATGCTCAGTTAGTTTCTTGCCTTGGTTGAGCAATACTTGCTTTCACAAAATAAGCTGATTTTGTGAACTTCCTTTATCTGCTTGGTACAAGGACACAGATTCTTCCCATTTTCTAAAGAAATTACAGGGCTATCCATCAATGAGATTTAGCAAGCTTAACAATATCACTACAACTTGTATCAATTTCACCTCAGTAGTCCAAGAAACATTAACCTTTCAGTAAATGATTTGCTTTAGAACCAATTTTCCAGTTTCTTATGGTGTTCTGGCCCCATACATTTCTGTGTGTCAATGAACCACCTAATGGAGATGACATACATAAGAAAGAGTGATGTACAGACAATCATTAGACAGATTTTAAAACAACAAACAGATTTATCGGTACCTTTTTCTTAAGATAATAGGAGATCAAATTGCTCAAACTTTGAACTTGGTTTTTAGCAGGGGTATTGGACTTCACGATCTCCAGAGGTCCTTTACAACCCCTATGATTTTATAAGCATGTATAATGTTGTCTACGACAACGTAATAAGGCTTCCCTTCCGTCCGCACCTCTGCGTGCGGGGCATACGGGATGCACACACAGTGTGTAACACCGAAATGCCAATTTAATGCTGCGCAACAAGGCTATTTATACCCGTACACGCGACCGCCCTGGATACTCGTGACCCTAGACCCCTCCCCGGGTGCATGCAGGCACTGCCCATTTCATCCCACAACTCCCCCCTCTTTAACAGCCCCTTTAATACGTTCCTCTTCTGGTTCCCAGTTTCCCCAACTATTCCTACAAGGCCTAAGAGCGTCTTACATATATATACCAGGCATGGGAGGTCCTGTCGCGTCACATCCCGCACGCTCAGTCACCGCCTACTACATTTTCTCTCCCATGCCTGGAAAAGCCTTGCCCCGTTACAGCGCAATCGCAAAACCCCCTATAACCTATCTCCCAACTAACTTATCTACTGCTTAAGCTCTAATGTTCGCACATTATACGAGTGCGTACTTCATCATTAACTACCTAAGTCTTATCACAAGCGTTCGCGTAGCCTATGGTATTCCATGCGCCGATCAAAGGCTTGCTCCATCATTCTTTGTAAGCACTGCTGCAAACATCCTATCAAGCATGGTAAGCAGAATGCAATGCAGATAAACACTAAGAGCACTATACCAACTACTTTAATTATTTGGGTGACCCACGGCCCAAGTCCGCCAAACAGGTTCTTCAGCCAATCGCCAAACGGATCATTGTCAACCGTTATCTTCTGCACAGACTAAACCCCTGCTCGCAGGGGCCACACGCTGGCCCAGGTGAAGACTGTGGGAGGTGCAAGTGCAAGGAGTGCATATATCCAAGGACCCTCCCATCGTGTCGGATCTGTGACAAACAATGTCTTTGCTCGGCCCAGAACATGGTCACGCTGCGCGAAGGGCCTCTTCTATCACTGCTCCAACAATGACGAGGACAACTGCGTTGATGACCCCTCTTTAAGGGCACGGAGCCGCCCTTTCAGGAGCTGATGTGCGCGCTCCACTATTACTTGTCCTTGGGAAATAAGTGGGATCCCAAACACGCGCCGGATACCCCAAGTGCACCACCAGGCCTCAAAACAATGGCTTCTGTAGCCCAGTCCATTGTCCGTTTTTAACGCTATGGGAACCCCCATTATCGCGACTGCAAGGGCGTAACGCCTTGACACAGTCACGCCCTTTTTGTAATGAGCAAATACTCAGCTATCTCTGAAAGACCAAATCACTCGTGGAGAATACACATTCATTTCAAAAGAATGGAAACATGTACCCCATCTGGCATCTGTGGAGAATGCCGTAAAAGGCGATGAGGAATGACAGCTTCGATTCTACAGTTTGTAGGCTGCTCCTGACAGCATCCAGCAGAAGAGAAACTGCTGGTTTGTGCTTCCCGTGAGCGGGCGCTGCTGCCTGCCTGCTGGCCAGACTTTTCTGCTGGCTGCTGTAGGACTGGAGGGATCCTGGTGCCTATTTGCTAAAACCTGGATGTTGGGCTCTATGGCAACTCTCGCCCCGGCGAGGGCTAAGAGGTCACGTCCCAGCAATGAGAGCAGGATGTCCAGGACATAAGGCCGAATCGGTCCTGTCGTCCGCTCCTGCCCTCTGTCCTCCCACGAAAAGAGGACGGGATAGTGACTGCGATGGTCCATCACGAAACCCCCCACCCCACTGACTGAGCGCGGGAGTGTTTCCAGGGCCCAAGAGGAGGGCCACACAGCCATTGAAATAGTGGTGACATCTGCTCCGGAGTCAATAAGAAAGGAAATGGTTTTCTGGTTCGGATTTGGCTGTGTCAGGCCTTGAATCAAGATTTGTGCTTTAAGTATGGGTCTGTTTCCTAAATCAAAACTAACTTGAACCAATGGTACGTCAGCCTGGCTGGCAGACTGTCCCTCTTCTTTATCCCCGGCCCTGCAAGCAGTTGCGAGCAAGATGCCTTCCCTTACCGCAACGGAAGCAGATGTCTGGTGCGGTTTGGACTGCCTTCGCTTGCAAAGCTGCTGTTATCCCAGCAACCTGCTCAGACAAAACCACAGCCAGTGGCTGCACCTCTTGTGCTCGACCGAAAGTGCAGCCACGCGCTATGAGTTCCCCTGCTGTGGCTGTGGCAGGAAGGGCTGCAAGAGCAGCCTTGTACCCTGGAGCTGCGCTCGAACGTAAACATTCTCGCAGCACTATTTCCTGTGTTTCCGGGGGCAGGTTGCTATTCGAGATAGCTGTCTGTACTCGGTCTGCAAAGGAGCCGAAATGCTCCCCAGGTTTTTGTCTAATACGGAGATAACTTGGCGACCCACTAGTAAGCGTATGCATCCGCTCAAGCGCTCGCCTGCCCAAGTCTGCCGCTGCGACAAGAACGGTGGCTGGCAAAATCAGTTGTTCCTGAGGGGTACTCCAATTACCCTTTCCTGCGATTGCATCCGCTGGGATGTTGTGTAGAGGATGAGCTGGGTCTGCCTGCGCACGAGCTCGCAAGCTATCTACCTCCCCCTGAATGCACGCCTCGAAAATCGGTACCTGCGCCTGCGATCCGGTAAGACCTCCCTCTTGGACCGCTTTTCTCAACTGCATTAGCATTTAGTAATCTACCGGTTGCCACTGGGGACCCTGCGGTCCGCCAACAAAAACAGGATAGCAAGAGCGCGGCATGGGCTCAAGCTCGCATCCGAAGAGCATGCACTCCTGAGCACGAATAACCCAGCGCTCACCGGCCCTACGAACTTGGTCCCGCGCCCGCCCCCGCTGTCTCCTTTCTCCCTCTGATGGCATGTCTATGCAAAGGCGACCCTCCTCCTCCCCTGAGGAACTGGTCTCTTCATCCGCCCCACGCCTTTGGGACCCCTCTGCCCTATCTTCGGAGCTAGTAACCCTCCTCGAGGTCGAGGGGAGAGGCTGCTCCACAGGGCTAGATCCCAGCATCCTTCCCTCACCTATGTCCGGCGCAGCTGCACCACGGGGAGCTGCACCATAGGGCGGAGGTGCCACTGTAAAGGCGGGCGTCCCTGCCTGGACCGGCCAGGGGGCTGAAGGAACGGGAGCCCCTGGGAAACATGTCAGTGTTCCCTTCGGGTTCATAGACCAAAACTGCCCATCGTCTGAACTCTGCACCCCTGGAGTCACCTGCCCTTGCCTTGGTGCCCCTAAAGGGGCTAAAAGCGGAGCTTCCGTCCCCGTCTCTTCCCCTGACTTGCCCGTCTTGTTTTCCTCTCCCTCCGACTGTTCCTTTCCCTGCTCTCCATCGGTTTTGGCTGTCTCAGTGTCATCAGGCATCCCCGATAACACTTGACGTGCCGTGGCATCGAGATGCCGCTCGTCTTTCACTTTCTGTATCACACTTCTCACCGTCCCCAGCACAGGGATAAGTCCCAGTGCCTCCTTATTTCCTGCACTTGCCCCTTCCCATAGCTCCTGACCC
>NC_034409.1:73419623-73436715 GCF_002078875.1 Numida meleagris
AAGGCTATTTATACCCGTACACGCGACCGCCCTGGATACTCGTGACCCTAGACCCCTCCCCGGGTGCATGCAGGCACTGCCCATTTCATCCCACACATAACAACTTATTTACTGTGAGGGTGACAGATCACTGGAACAGACTGCACAGGAAGGTTGTGGAGTCTCCTACTCTGGAGACGTCCAAGACCCGTCTGGACAGTTTCCTGCTCAACCTAGGGGTTGGGCTCAATGATCTCCAGAGATCCCTTCTGTATGGGAATTGCTAAGTCACGGCCTGAACCAATGGTTGAGCACCTGGTGAAGGGACACAACCAGCCCTGGGAACACAAGTGGAAGCAATTTAAGCCTCATTTAAGAGCTGGCTGCCACAAGGGAAGGATCTCTTTACCTGGAGATCCCTCCTTTCGTAGTATTTGGTGAGCCCTGATCCTTGGGATGGGTAAGTAACTCTTTCTTTAACTGGATTGTGACCATCACTCTTTTTAGGTAATTTAGGCCTGGTACTGCTTGTCTTTACACCTTCCAACTCCTACTATTCTATAAGTCCATGAATAGGTTGGTCAGCTGATGTTCACATTGTAACACAATTCTCCACTGCAGTTGCCTTTGCAAGCTCATCTTCAGCTGAATCAGATGGGACTCACTTCTAATACAGCTAATAGTCTTAAGCAACCATTAAACATAACATAGTAGTCATAGCTGTTATATACTGTCCTGTGTTACTGCCATAGTTTTATGATTTTTGTTATCAGTATTCCACATCATAATATCATGTAAAGCACTGAGAATTAAAGAGTTAATGCTCCAGTTCCATGGACTGCTGATTATCCGGGTACCTGGTTCTCAGAAGAGAAGAACTACATGCCCCAGAAGACTTTGCATTTAGAGGGAAAGATAAAACTTCTCGCAAGTGACAAGACTGTCTCCCTTCCTGTTGGTCATCCTGGCAGTGCATGTTCCCCAGATGTTTTGCCTTCAGTTTTAGAGTAAGACCTTCTGTTTCAGACTCTCTCTCTCTCTCTCTTATTCTATTTGATGTATTAGCCTCAATTTCAACTATATTGTATTACATTGTATTATCTTGCATTCTGATATCATCTTTAGTAAATTAACTTTCCTCCTCAGATCATTGCCACTGTTCTGTTTTTGGGCCCATCTCCCATCTCTCTACCCTTTCCCTTTTTCTCCCTTTTCCAGAGTGTGGGTCTGTGGGGCTCACTGCCCTATTAGTCACAGAACCAGGCTGTAAACCATTGACACCCCCATCCCTTACCTCCCCCCTTCTTTTTTTGGGCCTGTGGGCCTGCTGTTCCCCTGTCAGGGACACAGATAGATCTAGAGATAACTCTGTGACAGTTGCCATTCCTGAATCTGTAAGAACAGGTATAATGAATATATACAAATATCATATGGATATAGTGGTCAATTCTGCATCAACACATACCTGGGGAAGACAGAGAAAACACCATACTAATAGTACTTGTCAAGTGATCTATGCAGAGCATTAACTGTCTGGAGGAATTTCCAGCACTGTCTAAAATTCCCACATGGAGAGCTCCTATAATGGTTTGTCAAACACTTCATTGTGAAAGCAATTTGGATTTCATTCTGTCACTTCATATTATATTAATTCATCATCTCAAATTAGTTCCTTGTCTTATCTAGCAGGGCCTAGCTGTAGAGTTCCTCAGTCACCCAGAGAATTAACTGGTTTCAGCGCGTACACTGGCACAAGTATGATATCTAGCTATACTGTGACTATAACATGATCCAAATAGATATATTTATATAAATAAATTTCAGCTAGGGAATTAGAGATTGTTGTGAGTGTTTAAAAAAAAAAAAAAAAAAACCTGAGAAATCAGGCAAGATTTAAATTGTAAAATTTTTTTTTTTTACTGAATTCACTCATTAGCAACACACTTCTGGGTAACAGTTCTTATACAGTACTAATCATCATCACCAGATATACAGAACTGTTAATCTATAACAATCATACTCTAAATTCCTTTTGAGCATAGCACATCATGGAACTGATGCTGTGCAGTTAGCACTTATGGCTCTGAGTCACAGAAGTCAGGATGATTTTCCTGCTACGAGCTGGCTGAGCAGGAAGGCCGAGCGGATGAGGCCCTCTATAAACAGATAGGAGCAGCTTCATGTTCACAAAACATGGTCCTCATGGGGTACTTAACCAATCAGGGAATGAATAGTAGAATTTTTTGGGCAACCAGTTCTCATGTCTCACCACCCTCACAGTAAAGAATTTCTTCCTAATCTCTAGTCTAAATCTATCCTCTTCTAATTTAAAACCATTTCCTCTTGTCCTGTCCCTACATGCCCTTCTAAAAAGTCCCTCCCCAGCTTTCCTGCAGGCCCCCATCAGGTACTGGAAGGGGACAATGTGATAATAAGATACTTAGTCAGTGGTCAATTTCTGCAAATAACTTTTTGACTAAAAAAGGGCCAAATCTATTTTGCATACAACCTTTTGGCTAGATAGCACCTCCCTGTGGAACCCAAGTACCACCAAAGACCCCCATGCAAGTGCCTTCATGAGAATCCAAGTGGGAGATCCTGTCAGTCTATAGAAGGGGGAGCGCCTCCTTGGGGAACAAAATATTGAAGAATACATTATATCTTTGGGAAAAGCTTTGTCTTCCCCCCCCACAGGTATGCTGTTGTAAGTGCTCTTTTGCCTGGATGTACCCACATGCAGGCACCAACCTGGAAATTGGGGGTATCTGAGGACCTGGTCAGAGGAATTGTTGAAAGAGAAGTGGACCCTTCCAGCAGTTGCACTTGAGGAAATAGACCCTTGGATTCATTACAGCAGAGTCAAGCTGGCTGTGACACCAGGATGAACCGAGCTGCTCTCTATGATATTCGAAAAATCATGGCTGTCTGGTGAAATCCCTGGTGACTGGAAAAAGGGAAACATTACCCTATTTTTAAGAAAGGGAGAAAGGATGACCAGGCTGGTGAGCCTCACCTCTGGGCCTGTGAATATCATGGAGCACATCCTCCTGGTTACCATGTTAAGGCACATACGGTATGAAGAGGTGATCTAAGACAGCCGTCATGGCTTCACCAAGGGCAGATCTTGCCTGACTGATCTGGTGGACTTCTATGATGGAGTGTCGACGTTGGTGGATGGGAGAAGGGTGACGGGTGTCATCTACCTGGACTTCTCCGAAGCCTTTGTGTCCTTCACCACATCCTTCTCTCTAAATTGGAGAGGTATGGATTTGAAGGATGGACTGCTTGGTGGATTAAGAACTGGTTGGCTGGTTGCAGCCAGAGGGTTGTGATTAATGGTTCTGTGTCAGGGTGGAGGCCAGTCCCAAATGGTATCCCCCAAGGCTCAGTCTTGGGACCGGTGCTCTTCAACATCTTTATCAGTGATGTAGATGATGGCATTGAGTGCACCCTCAGCAAGTTTGCAGATGACACCAAGCTGAGTGGTGCAGTCAATACACTGGAGGGAAGGGAAGCCATCCAGAGGGTCCTGGACAGGCTGGAGAAGTGGGCCCATGAGAACCTAATGAGGTTCAACAAGGCCAAGAGCAAGGAGTTGCACTTGGGCTGGGGCAGTCCAAGGTAGTTATATGTACTGGGGGAAGAAATCCTTGAGAGCAGCCCTGTGGAGAAGGACCGGGGTCCTGGTGAATGAGAAGCTGGACATGAGCCAGCAGTATGCACTTGCAGCCCGGAAGGCCAACCATAACCAGGGCTGCATTAAAAATGGGAAGGCCAGCAGGGTGAGGGAGGTGATTGTCCCCCTTCTACTCAGCTCTTGTGAGGCCCCATCTGGAGTACTGTGTACAGGCCTGGGACCCCCAGCACAACAAAGACGTGGAGCTCTTGGAACAGGTCCAGAGGAGGGCCACTAAGATGATCAGAGGGCTGGAGCACTGCTCCTGTGAAGAAAGGTTGAAGGAACTGGGCTTGTTTAGCTTGGAGAAGAAAAGGCTCCAGGGAGACCTCATAGTAGCCTTCCAGTACTTGAAGGGAGCGTATAAACAGGAGGGGGTACAACTGTTTACATGGGTTGATAGTGATAGGACAAGGGAGAATGGCTTTAAACTAAGACAGGGGAGATTTAGGTTAGATATTAGGTTTTTCACGCAGAGGGTGGTGATGCACTGGAACAGGTTGCCCAAGGAGGTTGTGGATGCCCCATCCCTGGAGGCATTCAAGGCCAGGCTGGATGAGGCTCTGGGCAGCCTGGTCTAGTGGTTGGCAACCCTGCCCACAGTAGGGGGGTTGAAACTAGATGATCTTTGAGGTCCTTTTCAACCTAGGCCATTCTATGATTCTGTGAACGTTAAGGCAAGCAGGACCACTGTGTTTAAAATTAACTGGGAATTCATAAGACTTTGGCTTTTATGGTTTTTTTTTCTATGATAATCAATGGTGCAGAGCTTGATGAAAAGGAGGGCATGAATGGGGACATCTCACAGTGGTTCAATTTAATTGGGGCATTCAGAGTTTCCTATTTCCTGAGTTAATGGCTTTAGAATACAGGATATTAATAGGAAATCTAACTTGGCAAGTAGAGTTCCCAAGAGTCACTCAGAAGGGGTTTCAAATTACTAATAAGTAGGTTCAAGCTAATACCAACATGATCTTGCAGAATGGATTAACTTTCGACTTTCGTAAAGGAACAAGAGGTATGTGGATATACGAAACAAGACAAAGATCCTTTTTGTATACACATTCCCACCAAATATTCCTGATGATTTACAATTGGATGAAATGAGGAAAGTAGTTGAAGACAGTAGAGCAATTAGGGAGACTGTGGAAAATAATTAGCTTAGCAAAATTTTACAGGGAATAGGAGGATGATCCCCAAAAGAATGGCTAGCCTCACTCCTGGAAGGAATCATCTGCGTGGTTGTAGTTATAATAAGTATAGGACTTTGTATCACTTGTGTTAAAATAGCCATTGAAGGAAGCATATGGAAGTAGTCAGAAGAATTAACTATTTTGAAAGCATTGATATTCAGCAAATATTTCAGAGTCTTAAGCAAACATACATCCTGTCTCAGGAAAGCTGCTTGTCACAGATAAGCAGGACTTCAACATCCCACAGTTGTGAGGAGTTACGCTGTACCCTGCTTGATCTACACAACCCAGACAATGTTAAGCAACTTGACAAGAACAGTGTGATAATAAGAAACTTAGTCAGTGGTCAATTTCTGCAAATAACTTTTTGACCAAAAAAGGGCCAAATCTATTTTGCATACAACCTTTTGGCTAGATAGCACCTCCCTGTGGAACCCAAGTACCACCAAAGACCCCCATGCAAGAGCCACATCATACACAGCATTTACATAATACTAGATTTTAATATGTATAGCAATTCTCAGAGAATAGGCAGGAATTTCAAGGAAAATGTATGAATACTCATATGTTGAATGTATATGATGAGTGTGCTTTAACTCCTGCATGTGCATGTTTGGAGGAGAGATGCACCTAGTGTTGCAGTAATGTTGGCTTTCTAACCTGTTGTTTGAGTTGGAGAGTTTTATTCCCAGATTTCAGTGACAATACTCTAATCTCTATTACTTAATGGTAAATTAATAAAGAATGATCCGAATGGTAACATGTAAAACAATGTACTCCTTACTATGATAGGTTCCTTTGGACCACTCTTCTAACAAAAATAGTTGGTATCAAGGGTCTTGCCTTAAGGAAGCTTTGCTTTGACTTCAGTAGTACTAGCTATGTTCTTGTTCCCTTTCTTCTCAGGAGTAAGCATTAACCAACCTGTGAATAACTCTACTGTACTGACTTCTCTAATTTCAGATAACAACACCCAATCCATCTTTCTTTCCAGATATTCTTTATTACATCAAACAGGTTTCTGAACACTCCAAGCAGAAATATTATGCACTGTGCATGAACTGTTTTTTTAATGAAAGAAAATACAAGTATACCACATATAGTATTAATGTATTTCTCATGTTTGGCTCTTCTACTATCTTTCTACCATCTACTTAATTTGGTTTAAAGAAGGAGAAAAGGTGGGTGCTATTAACACCTAAGTTTCACCTTTATGTCTGCATTAGGCAGTGCACATGACTACTAAGGGATACTGTTTTTTGGTTTATTTTATGGGACAGACAGCCCTAATACAGTTAATGAGTCCCAGCAGACCTTTCACATCAGTAGATAAACAAAGACTGAAATTTTCCACACTGACATTTTGAAAGGAGGAAAGATATGAGTTGAGTATAAATAAGTCAAACTTCATTTTGTAGGCACCACAAATGAACTGCCAGACTCTCTAGATCAGTGTTGCCGAAGTTCACAGCCAGATCAGTAGCGTGGGAAACCTATTTCTACTTGCAGCCAGAAAGATCATCCTAAACATCTCAAAGCTAACTGTGCACTATAGCCTGACTATATCCTGATTGTATTTAATATGTTGGGGACTGTTCTTGACAGTATTAAGAACAAGTTCGGCCTAGCTTTGGCTAAGTTCTAGGCTTAGGTTCTGAAAAATAGGCTTGAGCTGGGGCTCAAGCAGGGCCACCTAAAATAGATTGTCCAGGACCATATCCAGATGGTTTGTGCATATAGAATCAAAGAATCATTAAGGTTGAAAAAGACCATGAATTGCAAAAGAAGGCAATGACAGCGCCTTCAAATAGTAGGTAATGAAGAAGGAAAATTAGCTCACTCCTTTCAATAATCAGTGATGGCATGAAAGGAGTGCAATCTCTATCCAGAAAGATGCCACTCCTTCAGCTCCTAACCCATAAGTGAGGATGAGGAGGGGTGGATCTAGGCTCCACCCCTTCTGGTCACTCAGGTGCATTGCTTTCACTTGAGCTCCCTGGGTTAGCCACACCTTCTCACCTGGTGCTTAACCATTGGTTCAGGCCATTTCCTGGCAATTCCACTGCACTTTAGCCCTCCACAGCATGAACCAATGATTGAGCAGGTCAGCGGCAAGCTCCTGCTGTTTTGGTGACACCCAAAGTACAACATACATTGGAACGCACATACAATACCCATCACAATGTAGGATGTTAAGGCACTGACGGTGATTGTTGACAGTCTTCTGCGGTTCTTTTGGGCCAGTACCTGATGTTCCTTCTGAAGGCATATCTTCTCCAAGGACCAGTAGCAGTTCAGGTTTGCGCTTGCTACTTCCCAGAAGTTCAACAGTCCACCACCAAGTGTCACAATGTTTCTTCATGGACACTGGAGCATGCTGGAGTGGTGTTGCTCCCACCAGTGGTCCTGTGAACTTAACAACCTCAAGGGTAGTAGTACAGATGTTTAATAGGTACAAGGAGGGGTAAGTCTGTCCTCCACAGTAATATACAGGTTGTGTTTCTGTCCTGAGTCAACACCTCTGCTTGGACTGGGACATGTCCTGGCCTTTGGTTCCACAACCTTTGGCCTGATACCTGTGAGTGGATCACTATCAGGTACCAAAGGAGAAGGGGTTCTCACTCACCACATGGACATGATTAATGTCCCCTTTGCAATGAAGTTCGGAGTGTCAACTACTTTCTCTGCTGGCTATGTACCAACTACTGGAGAGTTTATCAATCCCCCAACCTCCAACAATCTCCCCCAGTGTGCAAGTAGACCACACCATTTCCATCTTACTCGCACCTTCCAAGGCCATTTTAACTTCTGCTTTTTGGGCTCTAGGTGCTCAGGGGAAGGGAGCAGAAGATTATTCATGGTGCTGATTTGTGGCTAGAGCGAGGTGTCCTTGCCTGTAATTTGTATCCTAAGTGGGAAGGCCCATGTTGTCTGCAACATTCTTAAGGCATTGGATCTGCCATCCCTTGGTCAAGTCCTGCAGGGTTTCATGGAGTCTCTTGGTCCACACCTGCAAGGATTGTAAATCTGCCTTCAGAGCAGCCTTCAAGATCCTGTTATATCTTTCTATTAGGCCTGCTCCCTCTGGATTATTCAGCAGGTGAAACCACCATTCAGTGTTGTTGTCTTTGACCCACTTCTGTACAGCTGCACTTGTGAAATGTGTACCTTGGTCACTCTCAGTGACCTAAGGAGCCTCATATGACACCATCAGCCTAGTTAGTGCTTTAATGGTATAGGCTTAGTTCACCTTTGGTACAGGGTAGGCTTGCATCAGTCCACGCAATGCATCAACACATATTAGGGCATATCTGGCCCGCTCATATTGAGGAAGAGGACCTATATAATCAATCTGCCATAGCTGTAATGGGTTGTGTCCTCTAGCAAGATGGACTGTCATTTCTGGCAGAGGTCTTGGTCATTCCTGACATGCTTTGACAATATCCAGTAACTGTGTGGGCAGCCCCTGTGCTTTAGCCACTGCCTACATGGTCTTCTGTCTGACACATTGTAGTTTCTGATGCAGTCAGTGGGCAGGGTCTTCTGCAGATATATTTTCCAGCCATCTAACTCGAGCTAGTGTGTCAGCTTCATCATTGCCTGGTGACTGCAAGAGTTGATGTCTGGAGACATGGTATGCTCATACAGTCCTGTGTCTAACCACATTCCATATATCAACACACATATCTTTGCCCTAGATAGGTCCAGCATGGATTGTACAATTCTGAGTGGCCCACCATCTTATTCAGAGAGTGAGCCCACCGTAGACTGCACAGCTATCTGTGCAGATATTCAGAGCACTGTTGCCTGGCAGTTGAGTTATAACCATTCACACAGCTCATAGCTCAGCCTGTTGGCTATATCATCCACCCCCTCTTTGAACCATATCATCTTGGTGAAGGGATGGTATGCAATGGCTCACTACCTACTTGGGTTCCCTATGCTGGATCCATCCATGTACCAGGTGCCTTCTGGAATAGGATATTTCCCTTCCTGTAAGGGACTGTTCTCTGGGCAAGTGACCATCACTTGCCCGGGTGTCTCACTGTGATATGTTACTGGGCTGAGTATCTTCTGCAATTCTTCTTCTAATGGAGATGATGACAAGCAGCTTCTCTGACTAAGGTAGGCAACCCAGCACACCACTCTTTGTGAATGGGCCACCCTTGTCTTAGGAAGGTAGATTAAATATTTTACACACCCCTGGATTGGCAAATAACAATAATCTCTATAGTCTGAGATATTGATTCTACCACCTGCAGTGCAGAATAGGTAGCCAATAACTGTTTCTCAGACATACTGTATCTTTCTTCTGCTCCATGCCAAACCTGCCGCCAGAATCCAACTGGGGTTCCAACAGAAATCTGGTGCTGCCATAACCCTCAGCTGGACCGTTCTTGAGTTACATGCACATCTAGTTCAGCTGGAAGGGTTGGATCAGATATACCCAGTGCCTGGGCCTGTTTAACATCTAGTTTTGCCTGTTGGAAGGTTTCTTGTTCCATTCTGCCTCAATCCCATACTTGGCCTTTTTTTTGTTGTTAGTTAATATAGACATTTTAGCAGTTGCACTGAGTAGGGTATAAAGGATCACCAGTATCCTAATAAACCCTCAAACTCCTGCAACTGTTTTGGTGTCATGGGAACTGGAAATGCTTGGACCTTATCTATGATCGTGCTGGGTAAGACCTTGGTCTTACCCAACCAGACAACACTTTGGAATTTAACTGATAACCCTGGTCCTTGCACTTTCCATGGGTTTATAGCAGAATCCTTTTCTTGCAAATGGGCAGTTAGTGAAGTTATTGCCTTCTCTAGTGCCTCCACCAAGTCAGATGCTGACATTAGATCATCAATGTATGGGTACATTTTGACAGTAGATGGTTTCTTCTAATTTGCCAAGTCACACGCCACCAGATTATGACAAAATGTAGGCAAATACATGTACCCCTGAGGCAGGACTTCAAAAGTCCACTGTCTGCCCTCCCATGCCAATGCAAACCGGTCTTAGGATACCTTAGGAATTGGAATGCTTTTCAGCATACATACATCCACTAGATCCAGAACACAATGATACATTTTTATTTCTTGACTTAATGTATCCATGAGAGAGGCAATATTGGGTATGACTGCATGGATTTGTAGCATGACTTTATTTAGCTCTCTGTAGTCTACCGTCATGCACAACATATCATCTGACTTCCTGACTGGCCATACAGGAGAGTTATGGGGGCTGCTTGCAGGTCTTACAATCCCTACTCTCTTCACCTCCTGCACAGTCTTAGTAATTTCTTCTTGCCCGCTCAGGAGTCTACATAATTTCGTATTTGTGATCCAGCACAGTGGCAGCAAACAAATGAGCTCAGTTTTCAAGTAGCCTCTTAAAATTGCCTGCACCCAGTTGCTAACATATATTTCTCTTAGCCTGAACTCTCCCACATTGGTCTGGAGGGTCAGACCCCACCAAATGTCTATCACCATGTCATGGTATTATCTAAGGGTCTGCGTCCGTGACAAGGGGGACAGGCCCAAAAGGGAAAAAAAAAAAAAAAAAAAAAAAAAAGAGAAAAGAGGAAGGAAAGAAAGAAAAAAAAAATTGCCGGGGATAAGGGCCAGCCCCCGGGCGGTCCGGTGGCTAAAGCGGCAGAGAAGCCGCGGAGCCGCAACCTGGGAAAACAAAGGGAAGAGGGAAAAAGAAAAAAAAACAGCGGCACCAATCTGAGGAGGAACAACCAACTTTACTAAATATATCAAAATGAGGCTAGTAGATATTATATTAGAGAGTTTACAGGCTGAAAATCTTACACAGTAAACTGCAGGAGGACCACGTGCTTTCTCCGCTGGGCAGAAAGGAACAGACCCCGCGTCTCCCACACGGCTTCACCCCCTCCCTTCCAACGCAAAGACCCCTGGGGCGTGCACCGCCTCCCCTCCCCCTCAGAGGGCCACACCAAAAAAGGTAGTTTGCAGTAACCAGGGGATTAACTCTTTAACTGCCCGTACCTTACATGATGTAATGATGTGGAATACCGACAACAAAAAATCACAAAACCATAACACACCCGTATATATTCTGGAAGTGGGGTGATAGACACCCTGTACACCCAGGGTGGGAGATGCCCAACCTCCAGTTTCAACCACATTTGGGTTATGGGTATCATCTGTCCCCTGATTCCACTTATCGTTACGTTAGTGCCTTACAATTGATTTGAGTCACCATACGTAATAGAGGTTTCTGTTCTGGTATCCACTAGAGTCATAACCCCCTGAATATTCTTTCAGGACCAACAAATCAGTAGTTCAACAGAGGGCCTCCAGTCCCTGCTAGAGGCCTGTCATGGTTTTATGATTTTTGTTATCAGCATTCCACGTCATAAATCATGTAGTGCACTGGGAATTAGAGTGTTAATGCTCCAGTTCTGTGGATCATGGATAGTTCCAGGTACCTGGTTCTCGGAAAAGAACTGCATCTCCCAGAGGACTGCTCGCTGTCCTGTTACCGTTTTCTGTTCAGAGGGAAAGATAAAAACAGTTTGCGTATCATGAGACATCCCCTTTTTCTTGCTCACTCCCCTTCTGCTTGTCCCAGCAGCACCTCTCTCCATCGTCGCCATCTCACCGCCAGCATTAGAGTAAGGCCTTCTGGGTTTTGGATACTCTGTCATTTTATTCCATTTATTAGCTTCAATTCTAATTATATTGTATAATATTGTATTATATTGTGTCATTTTGCATCCCGATATCTTATTTAGTAAATTGGTTTGTTTCTCCTCAGATCATTGCCGCTGTTTTGTTTTTAGGCCCGTCTCCCTACCCCTTCCCTTTTCCTGGGTCATGGGTCCAAGGGTTCCACTAGACCAGGCTGCCCAGAGCCATGTCCAGCCTGGCCTTGAATATCTCCTGGGATGGGGCATCCACAACCTCCCAGGCAACCTGTTCCAGTGTGTCACCACCCTCTGCATGAAAAACTTCCTCCTAATATCTAGCCTAAACCTCCCCATCTGGTGTAGTGAGGCTTATTGCAGGATGAGGTCTCTCATTCCTGCAGAAAATGTCATCTGAACCGGACTTTCAAAGGCATCCTCATAGATTGCCTCTTTCATACCTAATTCTCTAATACAGTTTTAGGAGTCTTCCATAGATGATCATAAACCTGTGTTTAAAGGTATATCATAGTTATTTGGCCATGTTACTTGTCATGCAACAATCAGCCACTGAATTAACGAATGATTTTCTCCATTATGTTGGACTGTTGCATATAGTCTTTGCCTGAGGGCAAAGTGAGTAGTAATGGATGCCAGTTTTGAAACTTCTGGTCTATTTACTTCAGTGCTTTCTGCCCCCCATGTGCCATAACCACAGCAGCCACACCGGTACACTTTCTCTTAGTTTTTGTCTAAACTGGTGTACTAGATCCAGAAGTTCAGCTGCCCTGTATGGGCATGTCATTACATGTAATGTAGTCTGGTTGGGGGGGGCCACTGGTTTATCTTGCATCTTGTTTGTTTTCTTGCCTCATGATAGAGCCAGATCCATTTGAGATCTGTTCAAGTGGAGCCTCAAGAACCAAACTTTTAGTTTTTTCAGCTACCAAATCAAGGCGGTACAGGCTCACTTGTACAGGGGCCTTGGTAGTTTCTAACAATATATTCCTGACTTTTCTCAGGGGGGTGGTCAGATTTGTTTCTCCCCTGGTTAGTACGGTGACTTGTTGTGAGAGTCTTTCAACTCAGTCACATAATAATTGAATCTCATTTTCCAGAGTGAGATTTGATAAATCCAATTGATTCAAGGCCATTAGAAGTGGCCATGCCATAGTGAACCCAGCCAGCTGTCTTTTTTTTTTTTGTAACCAGTATATCTTCTCTGAGGCCATGAAGATACTCTGCTATGCAGGCCAGGGACTCATAAATATTGCCCCCCTATCCCACAAGGAGCCCCATTTTTCATTCACCGTGGAAATCCCATAACACGGGGATCCTAGAAGTCCCAGGATATGCCCTGGCTAGGTTTTGTCTAGAGGTTTTTTCCCACCCAATTATGTTCTTTAGGAATGCTATTTCTAGTATTCTTCTTTCCAGGAGAAAGAGAATGAAATACCTTTAAGAGGTTGATGCCTGCCTGGCTTGCCATTAATGTACAGTAAAAGGTAGAAATGACAGTGCCTTCAAATGGGATATAGTCACTACAGAGCAATAACAGCTAATAAAGAAGGAACACTGACTTACCCTGACAATCCCTGGCAGTTCAAGAGAGTGATCTCTATCCAGAAAGATGCCACTCCTTCAGCTGCTAACCCATAAGTGAGGATGAGGAGGGGTGGATCCAGGCTCCACCCCTTCCAGTCACTCAGGTGCACTGCTTGTGCCTGAGCTCCCTGGGTTAGCCACACCTTCTCACCTGGTACTCAGCCATTGGTTCAGGCCATGACCTGGCAATTCCACTGCAGACCACTAAGATCATCTAGTACAATGATAAACCTATCATCATAATGCACACTAAATCGTGACCCTCAGTGCCACATCTATACTTTCCTTGAAAACCTTCAGGGACGTTGACTGCCACCTCCCTGGGCAGCCTGTTCTAATACCTCACTACTTTTTCTGAGAGTAATTTTTTCCTAATATCCAACCTGAACCTCCATTTGTGCAACTTAGGGCCACCGCCTCTCACCCAGATGCTAGTTACCTTGGAAAAGAGGCTGAGTCCCACCACACTTAACCTCCTTTCAGGTAATTGTAGAGAGTGATAAGGTCTCCCTCAAGCCTTCTCTTCTCCAGACTGACCAATCTCATTTCCCTCAGCTGCTCCTTCTAAGGCTGGTTTTCCAGACCATTCTTTGGACGCACTCCAGGGCCTCAATGTCTTTCTTGTAGTAAGGTGCCCAAAACTGAACACAGTACTCAACGTGAGGCCTCAGCAGCGTCAAGTACAGGAGGACAATCACCTCCCCAGTTCTACTGACTACACCACTTCTGGAACAAGCCAGAACACCACAGGCCTTCTATGCCACCTGAAGACACTGCTGGCTCTGCTGGCTGTCGACTGACACCCTCAGATCCTTTCCTTTTGTGCAGCTCTGTAACCATTCTGCAACAAGCCTGTAGTGATGCATGGGCTTGTTATGACCAAAGAGCAGGACCCAGCACTTGGTTGTCTTAAAGCTCATACAATTAGCCTCAGCTCAACAATCCGGTCTATACACATCCCACTACAGGGACTTCCTAACCTCAAGCACATCGACACTTTCTCCTGACTTGGTGTCATCTGAAAAGTTAATGAGGGTACACTCAGTCCCCTTGCATTTAACTCCCTTTACCAGTTCCAGTGTGTCACCAACCTCTGTGTGAAAAAGCTTCCTCCTAATATCTAGCCTAAACCTCCCCATCTCAGTTTAAAACCATTCCCCCTTGTCCTATCGCTATTCACCCTTGTGAACAATCGTTCCCCCTCCTGTTTATGCACTCCCAGGGACTGTGTTATCTTGTAACACATCCCTTTAATTTACCGGATTTAAAAAAAATAAGATTGGGAAAAAAAAAAAAAAAAGTACACTGCACTGAATGTATACAGGTTGCTCCAAAAGTAATGCCTCCTATTTACTTCTGTGGAAACAAGAAGAGATACAAAGAGCACAATAACACAAATTGTTTGAGAAAATTCTCAGCAACAAAACACTATTTTTCAACATAATCACCACCGCTAAGCATTTTTGCCAGCAATGAACAAAAGTGTGTATGCATCGCTTATAAAAATCTACACCAAAAGAGGGGACCCAAAACCACCACTGCTGAAACACACCACCCACTGCCTCACTGCGCTCACGTCCACCATTTGTTCTCCAAAAACATTCAGCAAGTGTTGATGAATGTTGATGAATGAAAGTGCAATTTTTTTCCACACTGAGGAATTCATTTACACGCCTTTGCTTTCATGCGCACTTCTATGTTAGATGCCATTTTATCAGACTGCCTCTCTGCTGCCATCTGTCACGCAGCAACAGAATTTAGCTGAATATTGGCAGGAAGGTTCAACCTCTACTGCCACACCACCAACATCCACCCTACTGTTGCAGGCCAACCTAAAAAAAATAGGAGGCATTACCCTCCAATTTTGTTTATAGATTGTGCTTGATTTGCTTATTCAGATTTATTTGTATTTTAAAAATGACATTTGGTCTATTTTCTGGTTTTATTTTTCCCCCATCATTTGAGATCACCAAAAGAAAAAGTAAGGAGCTAGGAACGGGAATCGCTTACCAGATTCCCTCTTTTTGGTCAAAATAGTAGTTCTCTGCTGTTATTTCACTCTTCCTGTACACTTACAACTTCCAGTCCCTTTAGTAGAGCCGCAACTGGCAGTGCTTTTTAAGAGAAACTCTGATCCCCAGTGAGGCCACTGGGGATGTGTTTTAAGATTAAAAACACTGGGTGTCTTCTTAATAGGGATTACGCTTTCCACACCTCTGAAAATTCTGCAAGTAATTAACAGCGTCCGATGCAGTCAAGAGGCCCTACACACAAAAGTGTCATGGAAAATATAAATGGTGCTTCACAGCGTGCCATTGATGTTGATGCTCATTACCAAGACATGTTAAAGAAAAATGTACTGCTAATGACTTAGGAAACACCAGCTGCTAGAGAACTGTTATCATCTTTTATATAAAAGATACTACGTACATGCAGTACCATCTTCATACAATTCAGAATGACTATATCCTGTTGAAAATTGTCACCATACCTAGGTAATTGTTGCATTTACATCTGTCCTTGTAAGACTGCATTGATCACGGATTTCCTGCGTGTATACAGTTGGTTTGCAAGAAAGAACACTGTAACAGGGTTTGGTCATTTATAAGACTTGACTGACTTACTACACGATCGATGTATGGCACAGTTAGTCTAATCTAGTTGCACCTAGCCCAAGGGCACAACTGATTTTTCCATGCCATTCTCTTAGCTGTAAGTGACTGTAAATCTACTAAGTAGAACTAGTGAATCTACAGAAAGTCTTACAGCAGGCAGGCTGCATGCAGACCAGGACAGCTAGTAATGCAGTCTGCCCCCTGCCACCGCACCATCATGACGCGACCACGTGCTTCTCCTGCTCGCTCCCACCCCTTCCTTCTCTCATATCCCTCCTTCAGCTTGGCTTGCACACACAGACAATGAGCAACAGTACTGTTAACACTCCTGCTAAAGCAAATGAATGACCACAGATCCGTCTCAAACTGGGTAGGACTGGAAGAACAGATGCAGGCACCTAGTTCAGCTGCTGACTCTCATTCAGCTTGCTGTCAACCAGAACTCCAGATCCCTTCCTGCAGGGCTGATCTCCAGCCTCTTGCCGGGGGGAGACGGGGGTCACCCCATTCTAGGTGCAGAATCTGGCACTTGCTCACATTTAACTTCATGTACTTGGTGATTGTCCAGCACACCAATTTGTTGTGAGGAAATCAACAGCTTCTCCCAACTTACTAATGTCCTACTTAGTATGCCTCCAAGTCCTACATCTAAGTAACTGCTGAAAATGTTAAATAGGACGAGCCCTGAAGTTGAGACCTGTGTAACCCCTCTACTGTCTGTCCAACAGCATGACGTAACCTCATTTACTATAACCCTTTCAGCATGACCTGTCAGCCAATTGTTCGCTGATCACACTGTCTTTACCTGTATGCTGGACATTATGTCTAGTAGGATACTGTGAGAAACAGTATAGAAAGCTTTACTGAAATCCTGAAAGATTACATCAACATGCATCCCTTCGTCAACTAGGTGAGAAATCTTGTCATAAAAGGAAATTAAGTTTGTTAAACAGGATGCTCCCCACATGAACCTGTGTTGGCTGTGACAGCATTGCCTTTCAGGTGACTTTCAGTAGCTCCCAGAATAATAAGCTCCATAATTTTACTGGGCACTGAAGTGAAATTGACCAGTCTGTAATTACCAGGGTGTCCTTTCTTACCCTTCTTGAAAACTGGGACAATGTTAGACAGTCTCCCATTGACTGGGAGGTCTCAAAATACCAAAGAGCATGGAAAAATACCTGATGACATCAGCAAGCTCTTTGAGTACCCTAGTGTGAACCCCACTGGGCCCAAAGTCTTACATGCTTCCAGCCAGAGCAGCAAATCCCACACAAGATCAGGGTTGGCTGGGAGTTCATCATTATTGCGGTCACGGTCCTCCAGCTCCCAGTGTCCCAGAGCCCATCATCAGTGCCAAAGACAAAGGTGAAGAAAGCA
>NC_034409.1:73436815-73457166 GCF_002078875.1 Numida meleagris
GCTGCTCCTGCTGGTGGTTTTGTGTGCCATGGACTGCAGGGGGAGTAAAACAAATGCTTAACCAGTACCAGAACAGGCAAGTCCGCCCTCTGAAGTAAAATACATGCAGTATTACAGTCCTGGTTCAGTATTTCTGCCTGAACAGGGGCATGCCCAGGCTGTTTGTACCGCACCCTTTTGCCTGATATTGATTGCTGGATGATTATATCAGGCACCAAACAGGCGATTTCTGACCTGCCAGAGCAACACAATCAGTGCTCTTTTCACAATGAAAATTGAGGTTTGTATTATAATACCTGGGATCCATGTACCAATTACTTGTGGAGCTACTAATCCCTCCTCTTCTACTTGCATCCTAGTGATGTTATTTGTTGTTGCCCAGAGATGTGTTTGATGCCCTGTCCCTGGAGACTTTCAAGGCAAGGCTGGATCAGGCCCTGGGCAACCTGATCTTGCCGTGCCTGGCCCTGTTCATTGCTGGGGAGTTGGACTAGATGACCTTTAAAGGTCCCTTCCAACTCTAAGGATTCTGTGATTCGACAATTCTGTGATAATAATAGCTATAACAATAAAAGAATATATAAACAAGCGATACATCGTGCAATTGCTCATCACCCAGTGACTGGTGACTGGTCAGTCCCCAAGCAGTAGCACCCCCCTGACCAACTCCCTTGGGTTTTATTGTTGAATGTGTTGCTTTATGGCATGAAATGTCCCTTTGGCCAGTTTTGGTCAGCTCTTCTGACCGTGTTTCCTCCCAGCTTCTTGTGCACCATCAGCCTCCTCACTGGCAGGGCAGTATGAGGAGCTGAATAGTCCTATAGTTAGTGTAAGAACTGCTTAGTAACAATTAGAACACTGCTGTGTTAACAGCATTTCATAGCATGTATGTCTGAAGTGTCTGGCATTTTAAGAATAATATTCTTTCTAAGAAATTTGGAAATAAAAAGCAATTTTATTTATTTTTTTTTAATTTATTTTTTGTTTTATCTACAGAGAGACTTCCCTAGTTGCAGGGAAACACAAAGGCTTACCCATTATCCAATGCTGATTTGATACAATGTCCTTAGTAACTCCCTGAAAGTGTATGCCTTCTCCTTTCTCATTGTAGAGGACAGCAATCCAGTGGTAAGGTTTGAGAAGTTAAAGTAATATTAATAGCAATAGTAAAGATCCCATTGATGTGGAATATTGTTCTAAAGAAATTTCTGATGACCTACTGAGGTCCCTTCCAACCTAAATTATTCTATGCTTCTTTGATACAGTACTGTGTGATATAACAGAGTTGACATTAGAATAAGGCAGTATCTGAATAAGACAATAGTTATTGTTATAGATATCCAGAATATATTTATATAAACATATATAATTTATATAATCACAAGCTGTGGAAACTGGGAGAAGATTCATTAGAAGTACAGATAGTTTTTGTTTCATTTCCATTTAACCACACCAAAATTAGAGGACAAACCTGACAATAATCAGTTCAGCTCCTTCTATATTCTGTGGAGAACCTCCTCCCCTCTTCACATTCAGTCCATCTATTTTCAACATTTAGCTTAGGTTCCACTGTCCCATCAGTGTGGTACACTGTGTTTTTCCACTAACTGTAGAAAGTTTTCTGCATGTCTAGTTAAGACTAAATGCTGATATTTCAGACAACTGAAGTTATAAATCATGAATTCCAGACTGAAATAGCTTAGACTGCTTTGGACTATCAGGTGGACCCTTGACTCATGCACTCTGGTTTGGAAAGTTACTTACATTACTGTTTGTACAATATTCAGTTATTTTGCTAACATTCAGTATTTTATCACTGAAGAAATTCTGGCAAGTAAAAGCTCTTGCTGTCTGACAGAGACTGTGAACATAATATTTAATGTTATCTATCTTATTATCTTTCTAGAATTGTCGCTATTTGCTGGATCAAGTTCTCAAAGATCAACCTGAGCATATAAAGAGACAAACTGCTGTGTATTTCTGTCACAGGTGTGGGTTACAATGTGAAAGCCATCACGGTAGATAATACCCAGGTAGCTCTACAACTCTGGGACACTGCTGGCCAGAAACGGTGAGAAACAATCTAAAGTTTTATTTCCTTGAATCATCTTTTTAAAAGTTAGTATGCATGGACCTGATACTGCTTTTCATGAGAGGATCAAACATAGGAATATTCCTAACAAAGCCAGTGAATTAACTGCAGTGATGTGCTGATTTGGTGCTGAATTATCAACTGAAATACTGTCAAGTCTGTAAAAGACATTCATAGTAGAACTCTTAAAAGTTTAGTATCATATAACTTCAGAAGGAAGACTGACTTTAAAATGTACCTCAAATTATTTCTATAGCAGAGAAGGTGTATGCCTTATTTAGATTATTTAGCATCCTAACTTGGGGTTTCAAGCATGCATCACTTCCCTTAATTTGGATCCTAAGCTGGGAGGCTCAAGTGGTTTGTAATATATGGAGGCCACTGGGTCAACCATCTCTGGGTTTTAAATTTAAACCTCTAGCCTCTCATCCAGTTTTTTGCAGTCCCCGGCAGAGATTCGGAGTCACTCTTCAGAGTGCCCTTTAGAATGCCATTATACCGCTCTATCGGTCCCACTCCCATTGGATTAGAAGGCATATGTGACCGTAAAATGCATTCCTTGGCCGCTCTCAATGACCTCAGGAATACTGTACGTTGCTGTCAGCTTGGTGAGTGCCTTGATGGTGTAGGATTGATTTGCATGAGGTACTGGATAGGCTTGCTGTATCAACACATGTCAGAGTGGCCCCTTCAGACTGAAGGAGGGGGAACTATATAGACAGCCTACCATCTCTACAGGGGGTTGTGTCCTCTGGCAAGGCGAGTTGTCATCTCCAGTAGTGTCCTCAGTCGCATTTTGGCACAAGCAGGGCACAGTCGTGATGTGCCTGGACAGGTGTGTCCAATATCTGATATTTGGACAGGCATTCTCCATGGTTTTACTACTGCCCACATCATCTTTTGTCCAGCACATCACAACTTCTTGTGCAACCAGTGAGCAATGTTCTCTGCTTGTGAATCTTCCAGCCACCTGACCCAAGCCACTGTGTCAGCTTCATCATTCCCAGGTGACTACATGAGCTGATGTCCAGATGCATGATAGGCATACACAGTACTATGCCTGGCCACATTCCATATGTCAGTTCACGTGTCTCAGTCCCATACTGCTCAGGCATGGATAGTCCAGTCCTGAGCAGCCCACTGTGCAATCCAAAGTGTGAATCCTCGGTAGACTGCCCAGCTATCTGTGCAGATGTTCAACACACTGTCACCTGGCTCTTGGGTTATAACCATCCACACTGCTCAAAATTCAGCCTTCTGGCTACTTTGTCCATCTTCTTCTTCAAACCAGATCATCTTGGTTGAGGGATGGTATGGAACTGCACATCATTTACTCAGATTTCCTCTGCTGGCCCCATCTGCATACAAGGTATCCTCTGGAATTGGATATTTTCCTTCTTGTAAGGGACTCTTATCTGGTGGAGTAACAGAAACCTCCTGTGGTGTATTGCTATGGTATGTCACCAAGCCAAGTATTTTCTGCAATTCTTCCTTCAGTGGCAAAGAGGACAAATGGCTGCATTGTCCCAGATAGGCAACCTAGAATGTGGGAATACAAGAAAGAATATTCAGAGCAGAAGCTGCAGAGCAAGACGAATGGCGTGAGAAAGGAATGCTGAGAACCAAAGACACCTCCAGGAGAACAAAAACAAAAGCCAAGTGAGCTGTGTGATCACTGTGTGATAATGACCCTGGTTGGAGGAAGAGTGTGTAGGTAGGAACGACTCATGACTCTGATTGGATGAGCGCCTGCATGCACGGTTAAGGAGTGTACATGGAATGTTTTGTTGACATGTAAAGGCCGGTGGGAAAGTTGAAAGAGAAAACTTGTGAATGTATATAAGGAATGTTAGAATCTGTAATAAATGATTTGGATTGTTCACATCTGAGTCCGTGCCTCAGATGCTGCACCAAGGTACCACCATTTAGGCTTGGGCCATTGCTGTCTTAGGAATACAACCCAGATCTTTCACCCACCCCTGAATAGGCAGCATTATTTTTACTGTTACCTCTGCTGTCTGTGTTATTGGTTCAAACACCTACAAAGCAGAATAGGTAGCCAATAACTGTTTCTCAATCATAGTGTATCTCTATTCTACTCTATGCCATACCTGAGACCAAAAACCTAAACTGGGGTCCAAACAGAACCTGGGCACTGCCACAATCCCCATCTGAACCCTTCCTTAATCACATGTATATCCAGTTCATCAGTGAGTGGGGGCAAATATGCTAAGTGCCTCTGCTTATTTAACAGCTAACTTTGCCTGTTGAAAAGCATCCTGTTCTGCTTGTCCCCAGTCTCACAACTGGCCTTCCTTAGTTAATATGGAGGTTTTAAGATCTACACAAGTTGAGGTATGAAGGTTCTCCAATATTCCAATATTAGATAAAACTCCAGTCTTACCTGACCAAAAAACTCCCAAGAATTTCACTGGCAGCCCAGGCCCTTGGACTTTCTGGGGGTTGATAACTCATCCTTTCTCCTGTAGGTAAGCCAACAATGAGCCTACCACTTCCAAAGAGGAAGAGGCTAACATTAAGTCATCAATATAATGATATAGTTTTACATCATTAGGTTTATCCCATTCTGCCAAATTATGCGCCACCAAATTGTGGACCACTGAGTGGTCCACTGCCTACCTTCCTTGTAAAGGCAAATTGGTCCTGCGATTCCTCAGTAATTGGGATGCTAAAGAATGCATTGGCCAAATTCAGGACATAATGGTAGGTCTCTTACTCTCTATTCAAAGTGTCTGGGGGTGGCAATATTGGGTACTGCAGCGTGAATTGGCAATGTCATTTTTTTTAATTCCCTGTAATCTACAGTCAAGCGCCATGTTGCATCTGGTATCCAGACCAATCATATAAGAGAGTTATAAGGGCTATGTGTTGATCATATAATTCCTACTTTCTGTAATTGCTGTATAGCTTTTGTAGTTTCTTCTTGTCACCCAGGGAGTCGATATTACTTGATATTAGTGATCCAGCATGGCTGGGGTAACCAAATAGGCTCACGTTTCACATATCCCCACAAAACTGATCGCAGCGCTGATAGTAATACTTCTAATACATAACCGGAACTTTTTGAAGTTTGAAGAGTCAGTGTGACAGTTAGATTGTGTTTTTGCAGTAGAAGCTTATAGTATCAAAGTATAGGCCCTTAATAAACTTATAACCTTCTCATAAAATGGCAGCATATGCTGCTTTTCACAAAAAGTTGCTGAGGCAGAGACTAGCACAAGATAGAGAAAATATTTTGCCTAAAAGTAGAAACTTGAGCATTCTGACTAATCTGAGATAAGGCAAATCTGCAGGATAGGTCTAGCACAGGACAGAACAAACGTGATAACCTTAATCTCTAGAACGAATGAAATAACCTTATGAAATATTGCCCTCCTACCTCCATGGAGAAATAAAAAATATACTTAAAAAACAACAGGTTGGTAATGGACCTAATATAGAAATATTCCTTAGCAATCACACTGAGAAGCTTGTGAACCTAGGATGCTCAACCAGTGAGTAACTAGAAGAGATAATAATGTGCATCAGGAAAGAGGTATATAATGGCATGTATTACACTGATAATGTGCGTGTTTTCTCTCTTGCTACAAGACGGTGTGCATCTACAATTGCAATTGTGAATAAAGTATGCTGCTTCACTAAGATCCTTGCTGGAGTCAAACTTATTGGCTGAGAGTGTTTCTCATAGTCAGTCTCCATAGTATACTATACCCAATATGTATTCCCGAACTGGGGCTATTGGAACTTTATACTCCCAGGGAGGGGGAGGTCGTCCAACACCTAACTTCAGCCAAGTTTGGTTACTGGAATCATTTTCCCTCCAAACCCTCCTATAACTATGCATGTCCAGAAATCGTCATGGATTGCCATAAATTATAGATATTTTGGCTCCAATATCTACTAGAGCCATGACCTGTTGTATATTCTTTCAGGAACAATAGATTGTCAGTTCAACACATGGCCTCCAGTCCCCTAAGGAGTACCATACTCTAGGAGGACCTTGGCCCTCATTTCATGCCATTAATGTATCTAGACACTGATCTTGTTCGATGGAAGCCCCAGCAGTGGCCAACTGGACCACCTGGAGTGGCCACCTTTGCATTGCAGGTTCCAAGACATCCTCTAAATTTCATGGCTGGGTGGGGACTCACTCTATTCGTCATACACCTTCCCTTCTTATTGGGGTGGGCTTAAAACATTGATTGGCATTAAGTTGAGGCCATAAATTTAGTAACACATGATTCAGTTATCTATCTATCTATCTTTTGGGTATGATCCCTGTTTTTATTGGATCATTCCACATTTGCCAGCAAAATACTATCACTGGCCCTGATTGTGGAGCCTTTTGAGCTGGTTTAGAAGGTTAAATCTCTCTAGTTTCTGTAGGATCCAAATTCCACTTGGCTCTTAGGCCTTCTCCTTCTCCTAGGTGAGATCCTATCTGCACTGCTTGTTGGACAGTTGCATCTACAGCTACCAGAGAGTTCCGAATAGCAACTAGGGTGCCATATGGATGAGAGGGGGCTTGCTGCAGGATTAGACTTCTCAACTCAGCTGTAAATTTAACTAGGATGAGACTTTCAAAATCCTCCTTGTAAATGAACCTTTTCATTCCTAATTGTGGTGGAATATTTGACGGACAGTGGGCATATTTATTAGAACATGCTTGAGTAATCCCTGGAGTGTCCTTGGAGGCCTGAGACGAGGAACAGCTGCTGTGTTGCAAGGTTGAACAACTACGCCTCCAGGTTGTGCTCTATGGGACTGCTAACCATTATCTAACTGCAAGAATGCCTATGTGATGATATCCGCTGTCCAATTAACAGTGTTGTAGCACGCGACGCCTACCTGATGCTTCTTTGTACTTTTTCTTGGGATTGCATTAATAGTTTCCACTTCATCAAAAGTATTTTCTATTTCATTCTTTTTTTTTTTTTTTTGCCCAATTATATTCCAAAGATCCCATTGCTCTGGGTTCCAATCCTCTTTTTAGGACTACAGCTCTTATTATCTTCATTGGTAGATTCTTACCAGTTGTTTGGGCATACTGCCTCACCAACAAGGTAAGTTTATGCTCTTAGGTGGTAGGTGGATGGTTGGACTGGATGATCTTGTAGGTCTTTCCCAACCTAGTTAATTCTATGATTCTATGATTCTAATTGTTTTACTCGGGCAAATAGCATCTCATTTTCCTCCTTTAACTCTTCTTCAGTAGATTTGATGAAATTCAATGCAATTAATAGAGCCCACACTGCAATAGATGTAGTAAGCTACTTTTCCTTAGTAATCAAAATACAATTTCCCAAATTTTCAAGAAATTCAGCCATATGAGATGGCAGCTTGAGGATGTCCCCATAACTCAAAAATAGTCCCCATTTTCTTGCTACCTCCGCAACAGAATGCCATGGAGATGCTAGAAACCCCAGGATGCATCTAGGTAATTCCTTCTCAAGGGAGAAATATTTCCTCCATCCAAATCATTGTGGAATATGCCATGAGAAAACTATTTCTGTCTTTAAGTTGTAGATACTTTCCTCGGTACCCTGCCAACTATGCCAAATGCTCTGCTCACATAGAAACAAAATGGCTTCTGACAGGTTCTTGGCAATACCAAGCAAAGTATTCACAGTCATATACAGAAAAAAGAGCTGAAGTCACCCTACTGGTGAAGGGGATCACGGGCTATGCAGCACTCCTTCACAAAGAGTAGCCTAGACCCAAAAAAAAATGCACTCCCTTTAATAGCTTGCCCTTATATGAGACCAGGGTGGCTCCACCTGTGTCCACCCCTTCTGGTCACATGGGGAGCACAGGTGAAAACAATTTGCCTGTGCTCTAGGGGCCAGCATACCCCTTCACCAGGTGCTCAACTACCAGTTCAAGCCATGACCTAACAGATCCCTTACATGGGTAATCAAGTTTATAAAAAAGTCTATTTCCCTGCAGTACTGTGTATTTGTGATAGAATATGAATGTATTCAGTTACCAAGGCTCAGCTGACATGCAGCAACTTTGCATAAGTATCTTGAATTTGTATTTCTATTTTTCTAATTAGATCTATCTAAAGTAGCCATAAATTTGTCTGATGATTTTTAAGAGGGAGACATGCTTTGAGAAGCTTTTCACACACAAAAAAAGGAACAAAACGTGATTCTGATCTAGCATGACTGGCACAATCTGGAACAACTCCAACAGAGACCAATTTGAATTATTTGCATCTGAAATATATGTTATCTCCAGAGTACCAAGCCTGGCCATTGCATGAAGGCAAAGGCAAATTCTAAGAAAACTAGAACTTCTGCTTGTTTACTCAATTTCTAAAGCAGAAATGGTTCTGATCATGCAGAGTAGATCAGCCAGAATCTACTCTATTCTGGTATAGGCTGGTTTGTTTAGCAACAGGGATCAGTGTATTACTTTAAGGACCAATATATTAGTCTAGCAGAAGGTATCAATGAGTGCAAATTCTAAAACTTTCAATTTCAGATTTGCATAATGTATGAACAACCTTGTTTTCTCTCAATTCAGCCTTACAAGAAGCACTCTCATAACAGACTACTGATCTTTGCATTTCACCAGATGCAAAGTCACTTTCCCAAATTGGGGAAAAACAGCTAAAGGTCAGCCAAAAGTCTCTGTGATGGTGCAAAAATGGACATAAAGGAGGTGGTCATACAACCACCCTAGATACTACTGTGCATGCCCAGAGGGACATTAGCATGTATTAATTAGTTCTTGGAAAATAATAAATATTTATGCCAAATTACTGCATATATGTGTCTTAACTGTTTAAATGCAGAAACTGAACTCTGAGAGTACACCCTTGCTTGTCAAGTCACCCGGTAAGTATCATGAGGAATAAAGGAACACTACTTTCTAACACTATATTGGAGTTAAAGAGTTTTTTTCCCTGATTTTTAATGACAATTCTGCGCTTCAGTTCTAACCAGGCAGTACTTTATACCTCTTAAAACATACTATCTTTCAAGAAATTCGAGGTACAGTTCCTTCTCCTTGGGGCTTGCAGTGGCTTTCCATTAAATTCTCTAGCTATGTGCCAGGCCATTATATTTCACATACCTCAGGTAAGGGGAAATATAACCCCCATATTCAAGAAGGGAAAAAAAAAAGATCTAGGAAACTACAGACCAGTCAGTCACACTTCTGTGCCTGATAAGATCATGGAGAAGATCCTCCTGAAGACTTTACTGAGGCACATGGAAAATAAAGACAAAGTGATTGGTGGTAACCAGCATGAGTTCACCGAGGGCAAGTCACGCCTGACAAACTTGGAGGCCTTTTATGATGGAATTAAAGCATCAGTGGACAAGGGAAGAGAAAATGACATCATCTACCTAGACTTGTTCAAAGCATTTGACACTGTCCCACATGACATCCTGGTCACCAAATTGGAGAAAAAATGGATTTGATGGATGGACCACTTTCTGGATAAGGAACTGACTGGATGGCCGCACTCAGAATGTTGCAGTCAGTGGCTCAGTGTCCATGTGGAGACTGGTGATGAGTGGCGTTCCTCAGGGACTGGTGTTATTTAACATCTTTGTAGGAGACATGGAGAGTGGGATCAAGTGCACTCTCAGCAAGTTTGCAGATGACACCAAGCTGAGTGGTGCAGTTGACATGCTAGAGGGAAGGGGTGCTATCCAGAGGGATCTGGGCAGGCTTGAGAGGTGGGCCCATGCTGACCTCATGAAGTTCAACAAGGCCAAGTGCAAGGACCTGTATCTGAGTCAGTGAAATCCCAAGCACAGATACAGGTTGGGCAGAGAATAGCTTAAAAGCAGCTCTGAGGAAAAGGATATGGGGGTGTTGGTTGATGAAAGACTCAACATGAGCCAGCAATGGGCACTTGCAGCCCAGAAGGCCAACCATATCCTGGACTGCAACAAGAGAAGCATGACCAGCAGGTTGAGGGCAGTGATTCTGCCCCTCTACTCTGCTCTTGTGAGACCCTATCTGGAGCACAGCGTCCAGTTCTAGGGCCCCCAACACAAGAAGGACATCGAGCTGTTGGAGCAGGTCCAGAGGAGGGCCATGAAGATGACTGGAGGGCTGGAGCACTTCCCCCACAAGGACAGGTTTGAGAGAGTTGGGGCTCTTCAGCTCTGAAAAGAGAAGGCTCCAGGAGTACCTTGTAGTGGCCTTCCACTACGTGAAGGGGGCCTACAAGAAAGCTGGAGAGGGACTTTTTAGAAGGGCACGCAGCAACAGGACAAGGGGAAACGGTTTCAAACTCTAAGAGGGTAGATTTGGACTAGGCTTAAACTCTAAGAGGGTAGATTTGGACTCCACCCTCTTTACTGTGAGGGTGGTGAGACACGGGAACTGGTTGCCCAGAGAGGCTGTGGATGCCCCCTCCCAGGAAGCTTTCAAGGGCAGGTTGGATGGGTCTTTGAGCGCCTGGTCTAGTGGGAGGTGTCCCTACCTATGGCAGGGGGGTTGGAACTAGATGATCTTAAAGGCTCCTTCCCAACCTAAACCATTCTGTGATTCTATGAAGCACAAAAGCACTGTAAATGAGACACTGACTTCCAGCTTTGGATTTTGATAAGCAAGTCAACCACACACTCTGAAACTCCATTTGGCAAAAATACTCAAGCCTCAGTAAACTTAGTACATAACGATCTAACTTCAAAGGCCTTCCCCATGTAACGGAGCCCACAGAAAACATTCTGAGAAGGCAATGGATGGCTACATAGAATACAGTCCTGTTTTAGGAAACTTCTTCTCATAATAGGACTTACTTCAGTTTTAATGTATGCCAGTCAGAGGTGCTTTATTATCACAGATATCAGATGTTTGGACAAAAACGTTTCTCCTGCGCATGCACACAACATGCTGGTACTGGATATCACTCATTTCCTTAGCGCTTGAGCCCTCTTGTGGAGCTCGCGGCACACTACACCCAGTAGTCATGCAAGCCTGGGAGAGCTCTGGTGTGAGATTTAACAAGCTCTGGAAAATGAATGAAGCTATTAAATGCTGTCACTTGAAATACAGGTCAGAGATAACAAGGGGAATTTGACTTATACAGCAGCTTGGACAGCTATACCCTTTCTCTTATGAAGAAAATTTCTAGCATAGGAAGTCTGACTGACCATTAGTGGTTGAGAAGATACACTAAAGAAAAGATAATTCACTAATTGCCCTCTCTCTTTATTCCTGTCTTGAAGTTTCCAGTATTAGCTATTCTGAAAAGTACTAAGTGCACTAGGTGAATCTTTGATCTGAGTCTGTACAGCCACTCTCACAAATGGATCAGGTGGAAATGCCCCAGCAAGCCAGATTCAGGCTACAGTGGTGTAGCTGTCTGGATATTATTTTCCTTTCATTTTGCTTTTACACACCTAAGCTTCATTTAATTAAAAAAAAAAAAAAAACTTATTCTTGACCAATAACAGAGTATGAGGTAACCAATGTTAGGCTATCAGTTTCAACTTTTCGGTTGCACCCATTAGGTTTAACTATATAAAAATTCACTGGGACAAGTGCAGCCCAAAAATAGTCCTGACAAGCTATAAGATCAGACCCAGATTGCAAGGGTATTGGATAAAATGAATTTTTTCTTCTCCAAATTTCATCTGTTTCTCAAAAGGCTTCAACTGCAGTGAAGCCCACTGGCACCTTTTGGGTCCTTGAATTACCCTCTCCTGACATGATCTATACTAAGGATGCACAGACCCTCTGGGTCAGTTGCAATGGGGTGCTTTTGCCACTCATTTACAGTTAGGCTCACTTTGGCCTCCAATGCAGTTAACTCTTGGGATCACCCTGTCACTTCAGAAGTACAGATAGGTTTTACCCCTTCATAACTTGATCACATTAGAGTACACTGTACACCAGTGTCCACTGGATTCTCATATTTCTGCGGTTCTGATGTGCCAGGCCATCAAATCCACACAGTCCAATAAACCCAACTGTCCCTTTCCTCCACCTGGCTGGAGGCAGGACCCCTTCAGTTCTGGTTACTGTATTCATTACTTGTTTCTTGTGTATGAGAACCAGAAGGCTCATTGTTAAGCTCAGGGATAAGATCAGACCATCTTCTCTGTCTGGAGAGCTGCTGGAAACTAGAGCTGCCATTTTCCCGGAAGGACCCGCTTTTGTGATTATTTTCCCTTGCAACTCGTGTACCCATGCCTGTAGAGCCAAGGTGAGTTTTCAAAGTTCATTTCTGCTAAAGTGCTGGCATACAATGATGGTGCATTCCATACCACTCTCTGCCACACTGGTCACATGTGTATCATGTCATCTGGATACTGGGAGTTGGTATTATCATCCAAGTTAATTTCATATATCATCTTTACTACAATTAGTTCCCTCAAGTACTGGATACGTTTCTCCATGGTGGTCCATTTGACTGGGTTAAATACCACATCTTCCTTGTAGGGATATCTTTCTCTCATGGTTGTCCATTTGACTGGGTTAAATACCACAACTTCCTTGTAGGGATATCTTTCTCTCATGGTTGATAAGAGTCCTCATAATCGGGTAAAAGTCTGTGTCCCTCTTCCAATTGATTTGTCAGTGCCGCTTTCCCTAGAAAGGGATTCCAGCTGCTTGGCTTCGCTGCCCGCTAAGTCTAGGCTACTGGCTCCACCACCCAGCACCAGAGCAGCTAGGTGGCAACATGCACGCCAGACCAGTGACCAACAGCCACAGTCTTTTCGCAAATCTCACAGCTCAGTCAACATTAGGAGTCGGTTGGTTTCTGTATCTTCCTCCTCCTCCCACCTTTGTCACAACTCCTCTCTGTCTTCATCATCTTCTTCTCTGAACTTATGAGCTTCTCTCTTTGCTAAACACTCTGACTTTTGTACATATTTTTTCATCTTGCTTATAGGGGCAACTGATACTGGCCCTGGTTGGTTTTCTGACTGAACTGTGGGTTTTGTCACAAGCATTGGAGTGACCACAGGACTGGTTCTGAGGTCTGTGGCACCTGCAGGGTGCATCAGAAGTGTTAGAGTAACTGCAAAGTCTGTCAAAAAAGTCAGAGCAACTGCAGAACACATTGCAGGGGTTGGAGCAGCCACAGGGTAAACCGCAGTTTGGAGCAGCCGCAGGGGTTGAAGGGACTGTGGGCCTCACTGAGGGTGTTGAAGTGACCACAGTGCTTCTCACAGTGTTTGGAGGAACCACAGGACACTTAGCAGGAGTTTGGAGCAGCCACGGGGCTTGTTGCAGGAGTTTGAAGGGTCCATTGCACCACCATCAGATCCAGAAGTATTCTCTTCTCCTTGAGGATGCTGAATAGTGTTGAACAGAGTTCAGGAGGCATAGGCCATGCCCCAGCATGCTGCAGTCATTTGTGCCTCTGGGTGACAGCAGATCTTTTCCAAATATTCTACTAGTTTTTCAGGATTCTGCAGTTGATCAGAGGTGAAATTCCAAACCACTGGGGGTGCCCACTGCTCTAGACACCAGCCCATACCACCCTACACTCCCAGGCACTCAGTACTGTTCCACCTCAGGGCATATCTCTGGGTGATATTCTTAAATAATTGTTTAATCTTAAATATGACCTGAAACACATTCACAATATGTAGCAATAGGAGCATGCAAGTTTGACCATTCCACGGATATTCAAAACTCTCAAGAGCTATTGCAATTAGTTCCTCCTCCATCTCCTCCATAACCAGACTCCCCAAGGAGACAAAGCAGAGGGTATAACTACTAATAGTATCAACAATATGGGTTCCATAGCCAAAAGATGACGGCAATGCTGAATACAAACAAAACAGCAATTTCTCAGCTGCCAATTTTATCATAATATAAGCCAAGGCCACAAAGCATAGCAAAACAAAAACCATAATCCAACCTCCAGAGATGACAAACAACTCAGCAGGGAAAATAAGCAGCAAGCAAGATGCTATGTAATGTAGTTCCACGAGAAAAATCTAAAAGAGCTCCATAAATAGGCAAAAAAAAAAAAAAAACATTCTGACCAGCAATTATCAAACTACCACAACACCCTGTATTAACATGATCTTTTCAAATCTGTTGTTATCTCAACTCTTCAAGCCCCATACTGGATGCCAAAATGACTGCTGTGGTTTAACCCAGTAAGTGACTCAGCACCACACAGTTGTTCACTCATTCTCCCCCTTCCCAGTGGGATGAGGGAGAGAATCGGAAAAAAAAAAACAAAACAACAACAACAAAAAAACCACAAAGTAGAACTCGTGGGTTGAGATAAAACTATTTACTAAGGTAGAGAAAAAGAAAAGAATAATAATTATGACAAGTATATATGTATACACTATATATACGTATATATATCAAATATGTATTATATATATTATATATATGTATAATACATATATGTTTCTGACAAGTGATGCACAAGGAATTGCTCACCACCCCCCAACCAATGCCCAGCTAGTCCCCTGCACAGCAGAAGAGGAAGAGATGAACTCCCACCCCCTTAAAACTCCTTCTGCATAATATCATAAGGAATGGAATAGCCCTTTGGCCATTAGCTATCCTAATTCTGTTCCCTCCCAGCTCTTTGGACCCTTCGCTGTGAATGGCCTAGGCTCTATACAACACTGCTCAGGAGACAACTATAAATATCAGTGCATTATCAACATTGTTTTTCTCCTGGAACCAAAACATAACATAACACCAGACACTCTGAAGAGGACAATTACATCCCAGCTGAAAATAAGACAAATTTTAAACTAAAAGAGGGGAGATTTAAGCTACATGTTAAGGGGAAATTTTTTCCCTCAGTGGGTGGTGAGGCACTGGAACAGGTTGCCCAGAGAAACTGTAGATGACCCATCCCTGGAGGTGTTCAGTGACAGGTTGGATGCATGTATGGGAATATGTATGGGAATACAAGAAAGACAATTCAGATCAGAAGCTGCAGAGCAAGATAAACAGCAAGAGAGGGCAAGGCTGAGAACCAAGGACATCTCCAGAAAAAAAGAGAAAAACAAAGTCAAGTAAGCTGCGTGATGGGATGTTAGAACCTGTAATAAACGACTTGGATTGTTCACATCTGAGTCGTGCCTCAGACACTGCACCTGGGCAACCTGAACTAGTGCCTGCTTAGCCGCTGGCAACCTTGCCCAAAGCAGGGGGGTTGTAACCAGATGGTCTTTAAGGTCCCTTCCAACCCAAGCCATTCTATGATATGTACATCTGAGTGTGTGCTTTCCTTATAATTTCCTTCTCTCTCTAACTTAGCAATAATTCTTAATGTATAAAAATACAGTTTGCACCTGAGCTCCTCTGGGTTGGCCCTGCCTTCCTACCAGGTGCTCAATCACCATTTCAAGCTGTAACTTAGCATTTCCACTAAGAATTTGTAGAAGCAATATGTATTCATAACTTTGACTGGAGAATAAATGGGATGCATGCTGCTGTATATGGAAAAGGTAAATATTTGTTCACAAACGGCAGTTTGGCAGTCTGAACTGTTCAGCATTAAGTGTTCCTTATAGATTGTTCTTTCTGATGTACTCCTGTCCTTTTACAGGAGGAGTTTAATATAGCTCTGCTTTTACATCAAGTGTACTTAAGAAAGTAAGAATACAGTAAATAATGTAATTGGCATAACTGGCTGGTTGGACTTTGGAGGGGTGGATGAAGGGTGAACTGCAAAGCAGTGTAGTTCACAAGGAAAGTCTCCCTGCTAAAATATTCATGCAAAATACTTGCTTGTGTAATGCAGGTGGTTTTGAAAGTAATGCTTCCTATTTCCATGGAAACTACAACAGATCCAAAGAGCACAGTAACACAATTTCATAAAGCACAGAACACTCCGATACAGACCACTATTTTTCAACATCAGTCACCAGCCATGAACAAGAGCCTGCATATTGTACTCATAAAAATTGGCACCAGCAGAGGTAACCCACTGTTTCACAGCTGCTATGACAATGCTGTTGATAGGAAAAAATGCTGCCTTTGCAGTCCGTCTTTCATTGGCCCAAACAGGTGGAAGTAAGAAGGTGCCAAATTTGGGCTATATGATGGGTGGGGTAGGACAGTCCAGCCAAGACTGGCAATGAGCTGCGAGGTCTTCAAACTAGTATGGGGCCTGGTGATACCGTGTTGCAAGAGAAAGTTTGTTTTCTTCTCTGGCCTGACTCTGGAAGTTTGAGCCTTCAACTTTGTCAGCATTGTGATGTAGCGGTCAGAGTTGATGGTTTGTCCCAGTCCTAGGAAATCCAGAAGGATTCCCCCTTCCCTATTCCAAAAGGCAGTCCACATCACTTTACCTGCTGAGGGCAGTGTCTTGATCTTTGTCTTCCATGGGGAATTCACATGGCGTCACTCCGTGTACTGCTGTTTTGACTCTGGCTCACAGTGGTGACACCATGTCTCATCACCACTAATGATGTGATCCAGGAAACTGTCACCTTCAGCCTCGTTCAGTAGGTCCTGGCAAACTTGCACACGGTGTTCTGTCTGCTTTGGTGTGAGAGTTTGTGGGACCCACCTGGCACAAACTCTGCAGTATTCCAGTGTTACCACCATCATTTCCAACGCACTGAAGCTGATATTCAGCTCTGTACCTGGATTACCTGGTCGTAATCTGACAATTCACATGGATGAGCTGGTCGAGATGCCCTTCATTTCATGGTGTGACAGCTGTGCATGGCTGTCCACAGTGGCTTGTCTTTCATATCACTGTCACCACTGCTGAAACATCTGCCTTCTGATTAGCACACTTTCGGCCCATGAATCGAACAGTTTTCCTACATGCTGACAAGATTTCTACATTCTTATTGCTCTTTAATCTCTTTCTAACTGCAAATTACATTTTTTGTAAAAAGAAAAATACTGAAACAAAAAGATCCCAGAGGCATCCTAAGGCAGCAGGCAGGTAAAATATAAATTCAGAAATTGGTGATATGTCCAATTCATAAAGTCAGCAGTTGAAAAGGGCATCACTTCAGAGAGCTGTTTCTGGGAGTGGAGTTAAACAACCCTTCCTGAAGCCAGTCATGGTCCTGTTTGTAAATTATTTTAATTTTAGTAGCTGTAAATGAAATCTTTAAAATGGGAAAACATATCTGCAAACTTCCAGGTTTACTGTCCTTATCATGACAACAATGGCAAACACATAATAACTCAAAGCAAACAAAGAAGAGAAACTCATTTTATGGTATTCCATAGAACTCATCAATGTCTGAATGAGATGGGTTTATTTTCTTTGAATATTGCATCAGATCATCCTTTTCCCAGTGTACACTCTCCCTTCATTGCAGTGCAAATACTTTCTTATTTATTCTACCACACACAGAATAGTCTATTTCTACACATTCAAGCAGACTCTTTAAAAGTAAAAGATCCATTCAAAAGAAATAGCAAGCTATCAATCTTTGTGTTCACCTCAGCTGTATCTTGTCCAGGAATCAGGATGAAAACTGGCTGAAAATACTCTTACTATGTGCCTTCTTACCATAGTAACAAAATCTGATCTCTCCAACTAAGAAATGATGTGGCACAATTATCTGTAAGGGCATATAGAAGCAGAGTGTCTGCGCTTTTAAGGATATCTGGTCAAGGACCTTTTCCAGCACAAAAAGGGATAAGGTAATACGGTAGAAAGAAAGCCACAGGCAAACAAGAACATACAGGAACACCATCCTGGCTGACATGGTAAGGGAGGCAGTGATGAGAACAAATCTTATCAGTATGACTGATAAGGGCATGTAGGAGTGTGAGAATGTTTATTCCAGTAAAGTCATCTGATCAGGGACCCTGTCAGTTGGGAAACTAAGAGAAAAAGGGGGAAACCAGAAACAAAGTATACAGAAAAACAGACCTAGCAAAACAAATATGGAGACAATGACGAGAAACAAAACTTGCTAGTCAGGCAAACCAATGGGCTCTCAAGAAACTACAAGTGCAACTTACAGGAAGATCAACCTGAACTTTGCCATTGTTAAGTTGAAGTAACAAAGGTGATTTAAAAAGAAGAGAGGATAAAAGGGGCTGACAATGTATAAAACAGAGCTGATCAGTATGCTAGTCAGACCTAGCCTCATCATCACAATCTGTCCCATATCATCATATCTTCTTAAATCTTTCCTTAATTATTGCTCTGCACAATCTCACCTTCTATCCCATACATACGTGTACCGCAAGGACTATATGCCAGCTACTGGTAAGATCTGTATATGTGCAAGTGACTGCAGCTACAGGCCTCTGCTGACAGCTACTGGACTGAACAAGGGTCCTAGCATTAGTAGCTGTAGGGACCATAGCTTGTGGATGTGAAAGGCCTCAACAGACCCAGGGTGTCAGCTACCAAGGGGACCCCATATGAGTGGATTGAGTGCTAGCCACTGGAGTCAGACTGGGAGCGTAGGCATACCTAGCCTGTGGTGCCAGCTATTGGTGTGATTGGGCATGTTGGCATCAGTTAAAGGAGTGAGGAAGGGTTTAATTAACTTTTTCAAGAACTAAGCCTGAAAAAGGAAAATCTGGTCTGAAAACCCACAAGGATACCACCCCTGTGATCACACCATTTGCTATGCAATATGTTTTTAAAAAAAAAAAAAAACATTTGATCTCTAGTGTAGCTTGCTGACATAAGCTTTTCTACCGTACAAATGACAGAAATTATGTAATTGAATTTATGAGCAATGTGAGCAGATTCTATCTTTATTAAATAAAGGTAAAAGAAATGCAGTCGAGTAAATAAATGTTATTTTGACTGCTCAAAGATCGAGCTTCTGAATGGCCACACTAAGCCAGCCTTGCATCACTTGAGAGAAGCAAGAGAAGTATGGGAGAAATACAAGCCTGTTACAAAGTATTCCATCTCAGTCCCGACATTTTTTTCATCTCTTGTAACAGTAGACAAGTATAAGGGAGTAGACCTAATTTGGAGGAGCACACTGTTTTGGACAGTACCTAATAATAATCACAATTACAGCACTGATGCACATACTGATCAAAGGAATTTTAAGTCTTACACATGCTCATTAGGTGTACAGTATAGGTAGCCAATTCAAAGCACATCAATAACTGGTAAATCTCCTTCCTGAAAGTAATCTCCAACTATGCAGACTGCATAAATTCACTTTAGTCTTCCTGTGAGGATCTCATTTGCTGATGTGTTTTAAGAAGGATCAGCATTGTCTTCAAACCACCAGCTGTACTGGCACTCAGTGTACTCTGGAATTTAAGTCACTAATTCCAGCTAGTACATTATGTATCTCTAATCTAGCTTTGACGTCAGTGCATGGCAAGGCACTGGGTATGGGGACAGTTTCTATACAAAGACAAAGCTAAAATCTTTTGGTTTTGCAAACTTTCACTTAAATACAAAAGTTTGCAAAAACTGTCTCTATAAATAAACTTGAATGAATATCAACACTCTTCCAGAACACTTTGGATGAAATGAAATACTTCAGCATAATTGAGTGCACAACTATTCTAAAAAGCAAAGTCAGAAGATGAAGTCCAATGATACAGAGATGAGATCAACGTAAAAATTATTATGCCTATGTGAAAACATTCTGCCATAACACTAATTTAATAATAAAATTTTACCTCAATTAAGGCACATAAGAGAAGAGCGTGCTCTTTTGCAAGAGTGTTAAAAGAAAATGGGAGAAAAAATTTGACAACATGTAATATTAATTGACAATAGCAGCTTTTGTTCCCCATAATCGCACCAAACCCCTTTTCATTTATTTAACGCTCCTCAGTCCAAAAAAAAAAAAAACTTTCTTCCTCTTTCAACGTTCCTTTTATTAAGCCCAACTCTTTCTTGTACTGGTTACCATTACTATTTTGGACTTGCACTTATAATTTCTCTTCCCTTGCCAGCAAGAGGAAGACATCCTTTTTAACAGGTAGTGTTAGTATCAACATTCGTCAGCACAAAGATAATCACCAGGAATCAGAATAGTACATTCAATAAGAGCTGAAACTACAATTGTGCAGTGATTTGGTAAGATAAAGATTCTGCCATTAGATTAAGTAGCAAACAAGAGAACAGAATATCAACTATTGGAAAATATACTTAAGATCAGTATAGCTAATATTTTGTGTTCATGAGACCCTTAAAAAAAAAGCAAAACAAACAAACAAACAAAAACCCTGTTTTCTTAGTTAATAAAGATCAGTACAGACCTCAGAAGAAATAAAAGAACAAATCAAAGTAACAACATGTAGTAGGCGGCAACCGAAGGTACGGGATGGGACGCGCTAGGACCTCCCCTGCCCCAGAGGTTGTGGGTGTAGA